>NC_060179.1:34236546-34504046 GCF_021184085.1 Oncorhynchus gorbuscha | reverse complement strand
TGAATCAACCCACCCAGGTGAAGCACCCCCCCCAGGGACGGCACGAGAGAGCCCCAGCAAGCCAGTGACTATATATATATATAGGAGAAAGCACCTTGTGCTTACCTTGAAATGTGTAACTTACCTTGAAATTATTGCTTCTGAATCGGAGGCCTGCTCTATATATTTTCCTGAGCTTCAGAAGAGCTGAGATTTTCAAAAAGGGCTGTGTCTGTCAATTAGTACCTTTTTGTGCTAACTCCTGTGTCAATTAATACCTTTTTGTGTTTACCCCTGTGTCAATTAGCACCTTTGTGTTTACCCCTGTATCAATTAGCACCTTTGTGTTTACCCCTGTATCAATTAGCACCTATTTTTTTACTCCTGTGCCCATTAGCACCTTTTTGTGTTTACTCCTGTGTCAATTAGCACCTTTTTTTAACTCCTGTGTCAATTAGCACCTTTTTGTGTTTGCTCCCATTTCAATTAGTACATTTTGTGTTTTCGCCTGTGCCAATTAGCACCTTTTTGTGTTTGCTCCTGTTTCAATTAGCAACTTTTTGTGTTTACTCCTGTGTCAATTAGCATTATGTTATTTTGTTTACAGAAGAACACCAGCCTCAACGTCAACAGTGAAGAGGAGACTTCTGGCTGCTGGCCTTCGAGGCAGAGTTCCTCTGTCCAGTTGCTGTGTTCTTTTGCCCATCTTAATAATTTATTTTTGTTGGTCAGTCTTAGATATGGCTTTTTCTTTGCAACTCTGCCAAGAAGGCCAGCATCCCGAAGTCGCCTCTCCATAGTTGAGAGGCCTAGAAGCCTAAGAATTTAAAATTTATCATACAACCTTCCTCCATGGACTGGATACAGGATAAGAAAGAGAAGAAAGGCATTCATTTAATTCCATTTATAACATCTGAAGGTGTAACCTTTCAACCCAAAAACCAATCAATTGATACCACGTTTACAGTAACCTAAATAATCCCAGGCCCAATCTCCACAGGGTGTCACAGCATTTAAAGATTGTGTGGGGGATGAGACCAATGTAAATAAGACAGGATTCCTGAGAATACCATAAAGCCTTTTTGCAAACAGTAATTCAGAGTTCAGATACAAGTAACCACAGAGATTATACATACCTATAGATAGAATCAGAGTTATCCTCAGTGAACACGTTTCAGATAGATACCAGACATGGATAGTGTAGCATTATTCTGTCACTCATTCAATAGTCAGTCCTCTGGATACTGTAACAGAGAGAAATGTTGGCCCCTCAGAGGGGGAAAGGCTTACTAGTCCTTTGGCATTGTCCTTTGTTCCTGGACCATTTGTTATGCAGCTCCAGGTGACAGAGAACACAGAAATTAGGGCCAAGCCTACAATCCGATTGGTCAAAAGACCATTAGTGAAAAAAATACCAGAATTGGGCAGCTACAGTCCTTCATCTGGCTTCAGTACACTGGCCATGGTGTTCGGCATGGTGGGGGCTGTGGAAGATGAGACTCTTTGTGCTTGTGGCCAATGTTGTTGGCCTGTCTGCGTGTATGGCCAGCTGGATAAGACTCTGCCAGAAATGGTCTGGGGCTCGTATACCTTAACCACCAACTGTTTAGACCTCTTGCAGAAGATATGCTGATACTGGGTGTCTCCTAGAAAGACATCGTTGTGGTGTTAGCATTTTACACTTTTTGAAGAAGGGACGTAGGGCAACACGCCTTTGTTGGTAGAGGTCTCAACCGATTGGGACCTAAGTGTTTGAAGACCGACTAGTGTATTGTTGAGGAACAATGAGGACATTGGGAGCTGCATTTGAGAGGAAAGATCAGTCAACAAAGTGAATGGGCTCGGGGGCTGCAGAAGGTCTGAGAAGTAGTTGGAGGGCGGTTTTTACACAGCATGTATTGTAGCGTATGGGAGATTGAAGAAAAATGGTACCTTTCAATCATTCCAATACCCACACAATACATTTACTGTCTCTAAGCTGCACAACCAAAACCCCGTTCCTCATTTTGTAGACATGTCTTCATATTATGTTTTGAGAATCTACAGAGAGAAGAATGAGGTGGTTGTGTCATTACTGTTGTAGTCTTGATTTTATACCTTTCAGTGTCCCTTGCTGGTTTGTATCCCACAATCTTGTTGTGCTCTATTGTTGTGCAAGGTGTGTCCCCTCCCTCATGCTCATGTACTCAACATTCAGCCGATATTGGGTATTTTTCAGCAGGACACTGTGGAGTTTTACAAAGAGAAAGGGTCAAAAGAGAAAAAGGGGTAGACTAAATTGATTACATGGTCAAGAAGTTACACCGTGGTCCTCAGGCCACATCTAACCACTTGTAACCCCATAACACAAACCCAGACAAACTACCCAATTCATGTTTATGCCATGCTTACTGTAAATTGAGCTCTCTTAGCCATCAGCTTATAAATATTTTTTCAAACTTACCTTCACCTTGTACATAGCAAGGAGTTGGAAGCACATGCTGGTGTGGAATCATATTCTGTACCACCTACAACAAAACACACAACAACACACAATTCAACCACCCCACTAATTGTATTGATCTCTATTAAACTGGCTAGCTTAGCACCAACCAACTGAGAACCAACTAACCATCCATAGACTATTTATACACATGCCTCATTGCTACCAACAAACAGAGTGAGTTAGTTATATCAACAATTTTATTTTAAGTAGCAGTGTTTTCTAGACGAGGATGGAATAGATGGCTACCAGATTAAGCTACTCTTATTTGATCATCTTAGCTAGCTTATGTTAGCTAACGTTAGTCAAAGGTCGGAAGAACAAACAAACATGTTTACTCTGCTGAAGGTACCAGTCTTTACTCTGCTGAAGGTACTAGTGACTACCATGGCATAGGTGAAATTGATTGACTGTGTGTATCCAAAAGATAGCTAGCTAGCTATATGATTTAGCTGATGGCTTTCAGAGTTTAATACAGGACTGTAACATTAGCTAGGTAGCTAACTTACCTAGTCCAGTTAGGCTAGCATGCTAGCTAACGTTATGTTACCTCTAATCAAGAACCTTCCGTTTTGTTGTAAAGGAAAAAAACTATGGTTTCGCATCACTTCTCAGCTGTCATCTCTTCAGCTTGAAAATCATTGGTCACTGTAAGCATCATTCATTATAGCTGCAAGCCACTGGCAGCATTGGGGTAAATCTCTAGTGAGTAAAATGGTGAAAGAGAACAAATGTTCACGCTTCTTTGGAATTAGCACAGACACAGAAAACCACACGGCCATGATGACAAACATTTTACTTTTTTTTTACTATTTATCATGAGAGCAAGAGTGAAATTTCCCTTTAACAATATGTGTGACAGACTCCATGTGGTGTACATTTGACTCATTATTATTATCATTATTTGCAGGGTACCAGAGTACTAGATTTCATTTTATCATTAGAATTTGTAGCCTCACACACACACACTTTTTATTGCACACTGTTACGAATCCCCTTTGGCCCGGCAGTCTAGGGGTGATGGTAACGAGACCCGTAACATAACTCATGCAAATTATAATAGTGACAAAGTAAAAGTGAAGACAGGGTTTTTAAACCAAGGGAAAGGGGATGTGATAGGGTAATGGAAATAGGTGGTGTGTCTTCTGATTGATTGGTGACTGATTGGGGAGTGATGATTGCCACCTGTGAGGAGAGAAGGAGAGAAAAGAACACAGGATACATACACACACCCAGGATACCTGTATCCATAACCTTCCCACCCTTAAAACCTCTTGAAGCTAGGGGGGCAGAATTTTCACTTTTGGGTAAATAGCGTGACCAATTTCAACTTCCTGCTACTCATGCCAATAATATAAGATATGCATATTATTCATAGATTTGGATAGAAAACACTCTGAAGTTTCTAAAACTGTTTGAATCATGTCTGTGAGTATAAAATAACTTATGTTCAGGACTAACTGTTCAGATTTCTTTTTCCCATCTCTGTTCCCTGAATTGTCTTTGCCATGGGATATTTCATAGGAACCTATTTTCAGTTCCTACCGCTTCCACTGGATGTCACCAGTATTTGGAATTTGGTTGAGGTTATTCCTTTGTGCAATGAAGAAGTAGGCCAACTCGGAACTGGGGACACTTTTGTGAGTTGTGCAAGACTTGAAAAGCAGTGGTTTGTTTTCTTTCCTGTATTGAACACAGATTGCGCAGTCTACAATTTGATCGATTATTAACGTTTAAAAATACCTAACGTTGTATTACACAAGTAGTTTGAAATATTTTGGCAAAGTTTATAGGCAACTTTTGAAATATTTTGTAGTGACGTTGCGTTTTTGTAAGCTGTTTTTTTCTGGATCAAACGCTCTTTATAAATGGACATTTTGGATATATATGGACGGAATTAATCAAACAAAAGGACCAATTGTGATGTTTATGGGACATATTGGAGTGCCAAAAAAAGAAGCTCATCAAAGGTAATGCATGTTTTATATTTTATTTCAGCGTTTTGTGTAGCGCCTGCAGGGTTGAAATATGCAAGCTCCTTTGTTCACTGCTTGTGCTGATGGTGCAGGCTATCAGATAATAGCTTCTTATGCTTTCGCCAAAAAGCATTTTAAAAATCTGACATGTTGGCTGGATTCACAACGAGTGTAGCTTTAATTGAGTATCTCACATGTGTGATTTAATCAATGTTTGAATTTTATAGCATTTTATTTGAATCTGGCACTCTGCATTTCCCCTGGCAATTGGCCAGTTGAGACATTTGCGTCCCGCCTATCCCTAAGAGCAACCCTAGGGGGGGATTGCGACCACAGTATTTACAAAACAAACCCACAAGATCAACACAGTCAACCTACAACACATACAAGAATCATTATATTACACACGAGACAAAGCATCTGCCAACACAATATTACTGTTATGCAGGTGAATGAGGACCCAAAAGCGACTTGGCGAAAACAGAGTCTTTAATCCAGTAAAGTAAAATACAATCAAAAAACACAACTTCCACTCGTAATGACGAGAACCGACTGGAGACTCGATCTTGAACAGCAGGTTGCCTCGGGAAGGCACTTGAACCTAGCAGACTCAGACACCTGCTCACCACGCAGCATCTGAGGGAAACACGACACGACAGGGCGATACACAAACACAGCACGGTGAACAATAGATCAGGATCCGACAGGGCAGGAACGGAAAACAAGGAGAGAAATAGGGACTCTAATCAGGAAAAAGGATCGGGAACAGGTGTGGGAAGACTAAATGATTGATTAGGGGAATAGGAACAGCTGGGAGCAGGAACGGAACGATAGAGAGAAGAGAGAGAGGGAGGGGGAGAGAGAGGGATAGAAAAAGGGAACGAACCTAATAAGACCAGCAGGGGGAAACGAACAGAAGGGAAAGCATAATGACAAGACAATATATGACAAAACATGACAATTACAACCCTTTTTGCAGGCGGATCTCCAAATTATAATTTTGTACAATCAGCACCCAACGCATAAGGCGCTGGTTGTGGTTGTACATCAGGTGGAGAAACTCTAAGGGGTTATGATCAGTAGACGATTACTGGTAGGGCACTGGAACCAATATATACTTCAAAGTATTGCAGACATAACAAAGCAAGAGCTTCTTGTTCTGTGGTTGCATAGTTTGCCTGACATTTGTTGCATAGTTTTGCCTGACAAACTTTCGTGAAAAATAACAAACAGGATGATCCACTCTTGTCCTGCTGCAGTAGAACAGCACCAGCACCTCTGGCGCTAGCATCTACCTCAAGTTTAAACGGTTGTTCAAAATCTGGAGCAGCAAGTACAGGGGTATTACACAAGAGTGCTTTAGCAGATTCAAAAGCTACCTGACAATCAGGGGACCACTCAAACGATCTTGCCGGACTGAGCAAATCAGTCAATAGAGCAACTACTGCAGAGAAGTTCTTACAGAAACTACGGTAGTAGCCAACCATCCCCAAAAAGCGGCGTAGCTCTCGTCTGGTGGTAGGTGCGGGGAATGCAGTTATAGCCAAGACCTTGACATCAACAGGGCGCACCTGTCCATGGCCGACCTCTTTACCGAGATAGATAACAGTAGCCTTCCCAAACGCGCACTTTGCCAAGTTCAGGGTTAGAGAAGCAGCTGCCAAACGTTCACATACTACCCTTAGAGTCAACATGATCTGACCACTCGGACGAATAAATTACTAGATCATCAAGGTATGCACTACAATTGGGAACGCCAGCTGATACGGAGTTAACCAGTCGTTGGAAAGTGGCTGGTGCATTCCGCATCCCAAAAGCCATGACTGAGTACTGTAAGAAGTTGTCTGGGTTCACAAAGGCAGAAATCTCAGAAGGACATAAGGTTAACGGAACCTGCCAGTAACCTTTTAAGAGGTCCAACTTAGTTACATAATTAGCAGCTCCAACAGTGTCGATACAGTCGTCCAGTCTGGGTAACGGGAACGAATCTGGCATTGTGACAGAATTTACCTTTCGCTAATCCGTACATAACCTGGACGTGACATCAGGTTTAGGAACCAGAATGCACGGAGAACTCCAAGGGCTGGAACTTGGCGTAGCCAGGTCATTCTCCAACAAATATCTCACTTCATCCCTCATTATCTCCCGCTTTAGTAGCATTGACACGATATGGGTGTTGCTTGATAGGGGCAGCATTTCCAACATTATTGTCATGTTCAAACACATTTGTGCGAGTAGGAACGTCATTAAATGAGACATGGAAAACTGTGTAGTAGCCTCACAATATCGTCGGCCTGTCCGTCCGTTAACTTATTGGATATAGGGGCCGCTCTTTTAATTTATGGATAAAAAACGTTCCCGTTTTAAACAAGATATTTTGTCACGAAAAGATTGACTATGCATATAATTGACAGCTCTGGAAAGAAAACACTCTGACGTTTCCAAAACTGCAAAGATATTGTCTGTGAGTTGTCTGTGAGAAACCAAGATGACATTTCATACAGGATGTGCCCCAGATTTTGAATGCGCTGTGTTCCAATGTCTCCTTATATGGCTGTGTATGGGTCACGAATGAGCTTAGACGTTCTGTCGTTTCCCCAAGGTGTCGACAGCATTGTGACGTATTTGTAGGCAAATCATTGGAAGATTGACCTTAAGAGACTACATCTACCAGGTGGCCGCTTGGTATCCTCTGTTGCAATTATTGCGTAATCTCCAGCTGCTTGTATTTTTCGTTTGCTTCGAGGAGAAACACAGCTGCCACGAATGATTTATCATCGAATAGATATGTGAAAAACACCTTGAGGATTGATTCTAAACAACGTTTGCCATGTTTCTGTCGATATTATGGAGTTAATTTGGTAAAAAGTTTGGCGTTGTAGAGACTGCATTTTCAGATTTTTTTCTTAGCCAAACGTGATGAACAAAACGGAGCGATTTCTCCTACACAAATAATCCTTTTGGAAAAAATGAACATTTGCTATCTAACTGAGAGTCTCCTCATTGAAAACATCCAAAGTTCTTCAAAAGGTAAATGATTTTATTTGAATGATGTTGCCTGCAGAATGCTAGGCTTAATGCTATGCTTAATGCTATGGTTGAAAAGCATATTTTGAAAATCTGAGATGACAGTGTTGTTAACAAAAGGCTAAGCTTGTGAGTGAATATATTTCTTTCATTTCATTTGCGATTTTCATGAATAGTTAACATTGCGTTATGGTAATGAGCTTGAGGCTATAATTACGCTCCCGGATACGGGATTGCTCGATGCTAGAGGTTAAATGAACCAGACCTGACTGGAGAGACTCCAGCATTTCTGAGTTGGGCAATCTAATGCACTGCTGCTGAGTATTGCGCAACTCCAATCCATCTCCATCACCATCATAAATATGACAGTCCACTATCATAGCAGTAGAGCAGAGGAGACAGCAGTACCTTCCTCTGTTTTTGAACTGTGTGATGGGTCGGGTGTGGTATGCTTTCAACATGTTAATGTGGCATACACGAGATTGGCGGTTTCTATCAGGAGTTTGAAGTACATGATTTGATTTGATTCAGTTTCACTTATTTTCTTTTCAAAGAAATAAGGACCAGAGAAAGGAGCTGACAGTGAAGATCCTGAAACAGGTAATAACACCAGTACTTGGTCACCTGGCTGTAGTGGATGAGAAACAGCCTCTTTATCATAGTGTCTTTTCATACTCCTCTATGAGGAAGACCGAGCTTCCTTTGTGAGAGCACAGGCTTGGTGTAGGCACTCACGAAAGCGACTAACATAGTCCAACACATTCTCATCTCCTGTACACAACTCTTGGGACTAAAACTGTTAAGGACTTTCATTGGTCCTCTCACTGGGTGACCAAACACTAGTTCAGCCGGGCTGAACCCTAGGGACTCCTGTACAGTTTCACGAGCAGCAAACAAAACTAAAGGAACTCCCTCATCCCAATCTTTCTCAGATTCCAAACAATATTTACGTAGCATAGACTTCAATGTCTGATGCCAACGTTGAAGCGCACCCTGAGACTCTGGGTGATAGGCGCTTGACACACGGTGCGTAATTGCTAAGGATTTTAACACCTGCTTGAAGAGCTTGGATAGGAAATTGGTACCTTGATCACTTTGTACCACCTTAGGTAACCCGAATGTCGTGAAGAATTTAATTTAAGGCCTTACTCACTACCAGAGCAGTAATCCTTCTCAGAGGAATAGCCTCGGGGTATCTTGTTGCCATACACATAATTGTTAACAGAAACTGGTTACCCGATTTTGTCTTCGGTAACGGTCCAACACAATCAACCACCACATGTTCGAATGGTTCACCTATGACAGATATTGGACAAAGAGGAGCGGGAGGAATAACCTGATTTGGTTTTCCTGTTATCTGACATGTGTGGCAGGTCCGACAGAACTGAGCCACATCTTGTTTTAAACCCGGCCAAAAGAAATGTCGAAGGATCCGATCATAAGTTTTTGTGATTCCTAAATGACCAGACCACTGGTGATAATGAGCAAGGGACAACACATTTTGTCAAAAGGCTGTAGGAATCACTATTTGGTAAACAGCATTCCAATCTCAGCCCGCGTCATCATGGGATGTCCATTTACGCATGAGGAGATTAGCCTCAATGAAGTAAGCCACGTTCTTCTTCTTTACCTCTTCCAATGAGACAACACTAGAAAAACATTTAGCAAGCTTGTTGTCAACCTTTTGGTTAGCAATCAGCTGCTCTCGAGTGACTGGTAACTGTGGGCTGTTTGTCAGAGGTGATCATGCCAGAGGTAGCACACAACCCATCCTCTTGATCAACCTCTGAACAGAACAGTGTTCGACAAATCTATCACGTCACCCTCTTGTCGTGCCTGAGCACGAGTGACAGCACAAGCGGGGAACACATGTGGATAACTCTGTGCCAGCTCATTGGAGAGAGAGTGGTCACTTTTATCCAATACTTCCAATACGGGTAGTACCTTTCCTCCGGCAATATCGTTACCCATTATAAAGGTCACACCTTTTACTGGCAACTTAGGACGTACCCCCACTCTGAATATTCCACTGATTAACTCAGAGTGTACTTTCACAAAGTGCAATGGCACTGGGACAATACCCATTTCAATACCCTGAACTAACACACTGGAACGACAGTATGTATCGTCGGAAAAGGGCAACACATCAGACAATATAAACGGCTGCGCCGCACCAGTATCTCTAAGGATTTTAACCGTACGCTGAGACGCGTCGTCATTCGTTTGGGACACAAACCCCTTGAAAATGAATGGTTCATAACTGTGGTCGGGGTCTGGGTCTTTCAAACTACAGTTACCCTGAGGCACCTGTTTCGTTTCAGACCTCTCAACCGTACGAATTAGACCAACACCTGCTTGGCACGAATAGGCATCCCTTGTTTGCGTTTAAGCAGGAAGCATTAATCATATGTCCCACCTTATGACAATAGAAACAGGGACGCTCATTTTTCTGGCATGCTTGATATACAACTGGCCGACTAGGGCTACAAGTAGGCAACTCAGTGGCTCTACTCTCAGTATGAGCCGTCAACACAAACTCGTCTGCCAACAGACGCTTCTAATATAATAATAATAATATGCCATTTAGCAGACGCTTTTATCCAAAGCGACTTACAGTCATGTGTGCATACATTCTACGTATGGGTGGTCCCGGGGATCGAACCCACTACCCTGGCGTTACAAGCGCCATGCTCTACCAACTGAGCTACACAACCTGACAGGGAGGATACTTTCTGTACATTTAGGTAAACTACAATGCGTTCAGGTAAGCAATTTTTAAACTCTCCCAACAAGATTAACTCCCGGAGAGAGTTGAAATCAGTTACCTTACTAGCAGCATGCCATTTATCAAATAGATTTCCCTTGTCTCTAGCAAATTCCACATAAGTCTTACTAAAATACTTTCTATGAGACCTAAATCTCTGTCGGTATGCCTCAGGCACAAGCTCATAGGCACGAGGAACAGTAGCTTTGACCACTTCATAATTCAAACTGTCTTCAAGAGGTAGCGCTGACAAAACCTCTTGGGCTTTACCAGTTAATTTACACTGAAGTAATAGGCACCATACCTCTTCAGGCCATTTCAATGCTGCAGCTTTACGTTCAGAAACACAAAAATAGGAGTCAACCTCTGACTTAGTACCTTTGTTCAGAGAGTCAATCTGCCTACTAATGTTAAACATGTTGGAAGCTCCAGCTGGTGAGGATGACTCACTAATTGTCACAGCCGGAACAGGAGGCTAGCCTCGCTGTCTCTGCCTCTAGTTCCATCTGGCACATTTTGAACTCCAACTGCCTCTGTACTCTGTCTGCCTCAATTTGACACATATCCAACTGGAGATTTTCTCGCCTAAATTGGGCTCTCTTCCGCCTCCAGTTGAAACTGTATTGAACGGACATCCCTCCTGGCATCACCGGTTGACTGTGGGGAGAGTGGATCAAAATTGGGCAATGTGGCTTGAGCTTTAGCCTCGCCCTCAGACACCAACGGGCATAGAGGAGCAGCAGCATCCCCTACAGGGGTAGTAGGCTCAGGCAGCGGTAACACAAGCACCTGCTCTTCCAACAATACATTTAACACCAGCTTTTTAACCTCCGCCTTAACAACACTCTGCGGAATCAATACTGAATAATGGTCAGTCAAGGTAATTAAATCAAGTCTACGACATTTGTCAAAACCCTCCCACGTAAGGTTATCCAAAAAGGATTTCAAATCGAAAGTAGCCAACTACACAAAGACCCAACAAATAGCAAACACTAATTCTACATCAGCTATGACGCTCAACACTGAACTAGACCACTATAACAATCTGTATGAGTGGCAGGGTGTCAATTATGACAGATCCCGGACGACCCCCCACTTATGTTACGAATCCCCTTTCTAGGGGGGGATGGTAACGAGACCCGTAACATAACCCATGCATATTATAATAGTGACAAAGTAAAAGTGTGAACGAAAAACCACAGACAACTTAATTACCGTCAAACACTCACGGTTTATTTGAAAACTCACGGTCAAGGGGGGGGGGGGGGGGCAGGAAAAGGGGCTGAGCTGGACCCAAGGAAAGAAACAAATACTTTTTAAAAACACCCCTAAGCTAGACTAGCCTACTACTATACAGATAGCTAACTAACCAAAAATACAGTGGGCCCAGTTCTACCTAGTGTTCTTAGACAAAGTAGTCCTCGGGTAGTGTATGCCCATGGGCAACTTGTCTTGGTTCCCCTTTTCCCACCATTAAACACCATAACAAAAACAATACTCACAGGTGGGGACAAAGTGATATGGAGGTGCTAAAACAAACAAGAGAACTACCAAGAGATTGTATGACATAGAGAGATTGAGCTCTAGAGGAAACATGGGACAGGGTTTTTAAACCAAGGGAAAAGGGATGTGATAGGGTAATGGAAATAGGAGTTGTGTCTTCTGATTGATGATTGATTGGTGACTGATTGGGGAGTGATGATTGCCACCTGTGAGGAGAGAACTAGAGAAAAGAACACACAGGATACACACACACACACACACAGGATGCCTATATCCTTAACACACACACAAACACACAAGATGCAGATACATTTATTGAAACTTTGACCCTTTGAATGTTCTTACACCCACTGTTATGTAAGTGTGGTAGAGAGAGAGAGTCGAAAACAGCAGGTCCGGGACAAGGTAGCACGTCCGGTGAACAGTTCAGGGTACCATAGCCGCAGGCACAACAGTTGAAACTGGAGCAGCAGCTCGACCAGGTGGACTGAGGACAGCAAGGAGTCATCAGGCCAGGTAGTCCTGAGACATGGTCCTAGAGCTCATGTCCTCCGAGAGAAGAGAAAGAGTGAGAGAATTAGAGGGAGCATACTTAAATTCACACAGGACACCAGATAAGACAAGATAAATCCTCCAGATATAACAGACTGACCCTAGCCCCCCAACACATAAACTATTGCAGCATAATTACTGGAGGCTGAGACTGTAGGTATCGGGAGACACTGTGGCCCCGTCCGACTTTACCCCGGACAGGGCCAACCAGGCAGGATATAACCCCACCCAATTTGCCAAAGCACAGCCCCCACACAACTAGAGGGATATATTTAACCACCATCTTACTACCCTAAGACAAGGACGAGTATAGCCCACAAAGATCTCCCCCACGGCACGAACCTGAGGTGGGCGCCAACCCGGACAGGAAGATCACGTCAGACTCAACCCACTCAAGTGACGCACCCCTCCTAGGGACAGCATGGAAGAGCAACAGTAAGTCAGTGACTCAGCCCCCATAATAGGGTTAGAGGCAGAGAATCCCAGTGGAGAGAGGAGAACCGGCCAGGCAGAGACAGCAAGGGTGGTTCGTCGCTCCAATGCCTTTCCGTTCACCTTCACACCCATAGGCCAGACTACACTCAATCATTGGACCTACTGAAGAGATGAGTCTTCAATAAAGACTTAAAGGTCGAGACTGAATCTGCGTCTCTCACATGGATAGGCAGACCATTCCATAAAAATTGAGCTCTACAGGTGAAAGCCCTGCCTTCAGCGTTTGCTTAGTAATTCTAGGTACAATATGGAGGCCTGTGTCTTGTGCCCGTAATGTACGTGTAGGTATGTACAGCAGAACCAAATCGGAACGATAGATAGGAGCAAGCCCATGTAGTGCTTTGTAGGTTAGCAAATCCTCCCTAGTCATAACAGGAAGCCAGTGTCGAGAGGCTGAAGTAATACGATCACATATTTTGGTTGTAGTCAAGATTCTAGCAGCCATGTTTAGCACTAACTATTATTTAGTGCTTTATTTCGTGCTTTATCCAGGTAGCTGGAAAGTAGAGCATTGCAGTAGTCTAATCTAGAAGTGACAAAAGCATGAATATATTTTTCTGCATCATTTTCCGACAGAAAGTTTCTGATTTTTGCAATGTTATGTAGATGGGGAAAAAAAGCTGTCCTTGAAATCTTGATATGTTCGTCAAAAGAGAGATCAGCGTCCAGAGTAATGCCAAGGTCCTTTACAGTTTATTTGACATGACTGTGCAACTATCAAGATTAATTGTCAGATCCAACAGAAGATCTCTTTGCTTCTTGGGACCTAGAACTAGCATCTCTGTTTTGTCCGAGTTTAAAAGTAAAACATTTGCCGCCATCCACTTCCTTATGTCTGAAACATAGGCTTCCAGGGAGGGCTATTTTAGGGCTTCACCATGTTTCATTGAAATGTACATCTGTGTGTCATCCACATAGCAATGAAAGTAAACATTATGTTTTCGAATGACATCCCCAAGAGGTAAAATATATAGTGAAAACAATAGTGGTCCTAAAACGGAACCTTGAGGAACACCAAAATGTACAGTTGATTTGTCAGAGGACAAACCATTCACAGAGACAAACTGATATCTTTCCGACAGATAAGATCTAAACCAGGCCAGAACTTGTCCGTGTAGACCAATTTGGGTTTCCAATCTCTCCAAAAGAATGTGGTGATCGATGGTATCAAAAGCAGCACTAAGATCTAGGAGCACGAGGTCAGATGCAGAGCCTCGGTCTGACGCCATTAAAAGGTAATTTACCACCTTCACAAGTGCAGTCTCAGTGCTATGATGGGGTAAAACCAGACTGAAGCATTTCATATACATTGTTTGTCTTCATAGCTGCGCAACAGCTTTTTCAAAAAGAATTGAGAGGAATGGAAGTTTCGATATAGGCCAATAGTTTTTTATATTTTCAGGGTCAAGGTTTGGCTTTTTCAAGAGAGGCTTTATTACTGCCACTTTTAGTGAGTTTGATACACATCAGGTGGATAGAGAGACGTTTATTATGTTCAACATGCGAGGGCCAAGCACAAGAAGCAGCTCTTTCAGTAGTTTAGTTGGAATAGGGTCCAGTATGCAGCTTGAAGGTTTAGAAGCCATGATTATTTTCATCATTGTGTCAAGAGATGTATTACTAAAACACTTGAGTGTCTCTCTTGATCCTAGGTTCTGGCAGAGTTGTGCAGACTCAGGACATCTGAGCTTTGGAGGAATACGCAGATTTAAAGAGGAGTCCATAATTTGCTTTGTAATGATCATGATCTTTTCCTCAAACAAGTTAATGAATTCATTACTGCTGAACTGAAAGCCATCCTCACTTGGGGAATGCTGCTTTTTAGTTAGCTTTGCGACAGTATCAAAAAGACATTTCGGATTGTTCTTATTTTCCACAATTATGTTGGAAAAATAGGATGATCGAGCAGCAGTGAGGGCTCTTCGATACTGCACGGTACTGTCTTTCCAAGCTAGTCGAAAGACTTCCAGTTTGGTGTGGCGCCATTTCCGTTCCAATTTTCTGGAAGCTTGCTTCAGAGCTCGGGTATTTTCTGTATACCAGGGAGCTAGTTTCTTATGAGAAATGTTTTACATTTTTAGGGGTGCAACTGCATCTAGGGTATTGCGCAAGGTTAAATTGAGTTCCTCAGTTAGGTGGTTAACTGATTTTTGTCCTCTCACGTCCTTGAGAAGGCAGAGGGAGTCTGGAAGGGCATCAAGGAATCTTTGTGTTGTCTGAGAATTTATAGCACGACTTTTGATGCTCCTTGGTTGGGGTCTGAGCAGATTATTTGTTGCGATTGCAAACGTAATAAAATGGTGGTCCGATAGTCCAGGATTATGAGGAAAAACATTAAGATCCACAACATTTATTCCATGGGACAAAACTAGGTCCAGAGTATGACTGTGACAGTGAGTAGGTCCAGAGACATGTTGGACAAAAACCCACTGAGTCCTTCCAACTTCCTGTAATATACATTTAGATAATATATTTATTTTTTATCATTCATGAATGTAGTCCTTGCCACATGCGTTGAGCGTTGGCGCAAGTGTAGAAGGATTCCACCTTTTTCTGGTATTGTCACCTTGCATATTTGATGGCTCATTCGTAGCCTTGACCATAGCCTCGGGGTTAGTTGCTATAGCCCTATGTGTGGTGGCCCTGTCCTTTAGTTTGGCACATATCTCAGTGTTAATCCAGGGCGTATTTTAATTAATGACCATCAAAAGGCTATGACCCACAACTGCTGCTCACCCAAAGGGAACACCCTTCTGTGGTTTCTGCTGGCCTTTTGATCCTCAGCTACTGAACTATTATAATCTGCAAGCCATTTCGGTGTTCCCCTTGTCATTAAGAGGGGGTGGCTCTATTTTTAAACAGTCTGCCTAACACTCAGCTTTATGTCATCTTGACAATGATATATTTGGCCATTTTAGTGTTTCTTTCCGCTTTTGGGAAAGAAGGGTCTTTCTACTGTACGAGCGTGAGCACAGTAGATGTATGTGACGAGCTCCACCCGAGCATGACACCACATTCCGTGGGCAGTGGATAGGAAATACAAGGCTGTCCTCATGGCTTGGTCATTTCCTTCATAGCCAAACCACTGTCTCTCTTGTTTTGGTTCTTGTCTTACCTCATCAATGTAAACTGAGCTGGCCGAGGTCTACTCATGAAAGACACCATATGCTCTGTGAGCAAGTAGTCATGCAAGCGTTTGCACGCAAAATATCCTCCAAAACACCAGCCTGTCTTTGGTTTTCATGTTGCTCTCATTGGTGTTTTGCGTCAGTTAATCCGTGACAGTTTTGTCTCAGTTAATCAACTCAATACCAATAATTTAAAAAAGACATGAGTTAGTATCTGATAGACAGTTTCCATAATGATGGAATTCGTGTGCGTGTGTGTGTGTGTGTGTGTGTGTGTGTGTGTGTGTGTGTGTGTGTGTGTGTGTGTGTGTGTGTGTGTGTGTGTGTGTGTGTGTGTGTGTGTGTGTGTGTGTGTGTGTGTGTGTGTGTGTGTGTGTGTGTGTGTGTGTGTGTGTGTGTGTCCGTGCGCTCACACATAAGGTCAAATATAGGGCGGATCTTCTTTTATAGTTTATGCTTATGGGTAACCCATCGCTTTGTGTTTTACGAATTTACCACACTGGACTGAATATGCGTAGAACACATTTTCAGAGATTTCCCAAAACCAAAAACAACAGATTTCTGTTTTAGTGTACATCCTTTTAACTTTAATGGTGAAGCGAAACAAAACAAAAATACTTTAAAATAAATTAGATAGAAAACTTAGCCACAAGCACGTTTTTGATTTGTACAACAAAGCAATGCAACATATTGGTATCTGGATTTCCATATATACAGAATAAAATATAATTTTATTCCACTTGTTTCAGTGTCATTTATTTTGTATTAATAAAATAAAATGAAAACAAATACAACCACATTTTTTTTCTTCTTTTTTAAAATGTTTTCTCTATTGATATTTTTGTATGCATCAATGCACAATGTAAGATACATTGTGCTTCTATAATGTTTAATGAGTCTATACTTCAAGACACAACTTTGTGAGAGAACGTTTCGGTAACACTTTATTTGACATCCCATTTTAAATGTGTATACTTTGCATGGTATTAACCAATAATCTATGTGCAATGGATACTTTCTTGGACAGTACTTCAACACTATCAGCATTGAAATAGAATTCAATACAACTGGTATCTGCTGTATCTCGTACCAAATGGTATATTGTGAAGCTTGTGTCAATGAATCTCAAGGAAGCTGAAGTGTAATGACAATGTATTAATAAGGCAATTTCTAAATAACTACCCGGTAAACAGTGGGCAGTAAAATAAAGTGTTACTCAGTTTCGAATTGCTTAATTTCAGACATCGAAAGAAACCATCCCTCCAAACAATTTGTTTTACTTGTTGTAAGATGGGACCTTCCAATATTTGGTGAGATATTTGGAAATATTAAACTGTTTTAACTAGATCTTCAGGATATTTCCAAATTCAATGGACACATTCATTTTCCTCCAAAACACGACAACATTGGCCTTCATAAGTGCTTTTTTTCAGTTACATTAATAATACACTCTCCAACAACATAGTAATGTGTGAAAAACATAGGTCTGAGTGAAGCATTATGGGAAATGACGTTTATGTGCAGGAGCTGAAGGAATGTTTGGGCACTGATGCTAGGCTATGCTAAGGCTAACCTGGAGGTCTTTGTGAAATGATTGCTAACAGCCTCACAATGACGGTTGGCAACGCTCACACAAACTCTTTGGTGTGGTCAAAAAAATGCTGTAGTCATAAATGTGTCTACGTGTTCTCAAAATGTTTTAAACTCATGTGCTCTATTGATTTGTCCATTCATAAGTGCTTTTTAACCTCTTTTAGAATACCATTTATATTTGTGACTAGGCTGATCAGAATGTTGGTATAGTGCAAACTGAAAACGTTCGTAACGTTTTTAAAAACAATAAACAATAATATTATTATCAATAACAAAAATTATAATAATTATACATAGAGAAATGTTTGGTTCCAGCATCTGGTCAAACTTGTTTCTTTCAAGTATCTCTCAACACACACACACCACACACACACACAAACACAGGCACACTAAAACAAACGAAAAACATAGTTTAAAAAAGTTTTCCTTTTTTATGTTCTGAAAAAGTAAACAATTGAGAAAATGAAACAGGCTAAATAAAAATACAAATTGTAATACTTGACAAGTTGCATAGTTTTGAGATTTTTCAGGCACCTCATTCGCATGGTCTCTCGTCTTGCAGTGCATTAAAGGAGCAACTACACCGTATCTGGGTCACATAAATATCCTCTCACCTCACTCTCTTTGTTTTGTAACAAAAATATATTAAATATTATTTTCTTTTTTTTCTGAAAGTGCCGCAGAGACTTCTCTGAGTTGTAGATACCCCCTGGACTTGCCGACGACCGGAGAACAAGCCAGTCATCAAGTCCAAAAAGGAGTCGGTCTTGACAAGTGTCATGCGCTTAAGAGAGAGCGAGAGATAAAGGGAGAAGGGGAGAAGAACAGTGACTCAATGCATTCTCCTTCCTTCATCTACCTCCTCTTCTTTCATTTAGTTCTTTCTCTCTGGGCATGAGACCAACCTCCCAGCCCCTCTAGTTCCGCTAGGCTTTTAGGAGCAGCCACACTCCTCTACGACCATGTTCTGGATATCCTTCTTGACGATCTTCTGCTCCTCGTTGTAGTAGAGCATGGACATGGCGCGTAGCCGCGTCGGCACGCAGCACGACTTGATGTTCTGGAAGGGTGCGTAGCCCCGTATGCGGTAGTGGTTGATGACAGTGGAGTGGAAGGACAGCGAGGAGCCTGTAATGCTGGCCACGTGGCTGGGGCAGTCGCCTTCGCAGTAGTTGGCGTGGTAGCCCCCTGGCGCTATGATCCAGTCACTCCAGCCAATGTCCTTGAAATTGACGTAGAACTGGCGCTTGCAGCAGGCACTCACCTTGCCGTCGCACTCCAGGCCCCGCTTGCGGCGCCGCCGTGGCTCACCGCCCTCACCCTGCTGCACCACTGCCATCAGGAAGGGCCGGTGGGACTGCTCCCGCTCCTGGCCGCTGCTGGCCGACACCAGGATGGGCGTGGCGCCAGCGTTGGCACACAGCGGGCAGGAGACCCTCAAACTGAGTGTACTGCCGCCGCGCTTCAGCAGGGCCTGGACGCTGGCCGAGACTGGAAAAGTGTGCCAGCCGCTGCGCCGCGTGTCCACCACCTTCTCAGCCAACGGCACCGGCGCCGTCTCCTCACGGCCATCTCCACCACGGTGCTGCTGCAGCAGGCAGATAGTGACCTTGGCACGGCTGCGGTTGGTCTTGGCTAGCCGGAGGAAGATCCATACATTAGCCTGCTCCACCAGAGACAGCTCTCCGCCCTCCTTGGAGATGAGGAAGTTGACCGCGCCCTGGGAGTCGCCTACAGAGGAGAAGTAGAGAGAGGAACGGAGGATTAGATTAGCAAAACTCTGTAATAAAGTCTGAGCTCATATCAGTGTAAGTGAAGGCTTTGCTGCCTGGTCCTTGAACTGCAACGGCCACATCTGAGTCTGATGGGGTGTGATAGGGCCACATCAATGGGACAGAGTAATTTTAGGCATGGAGCACGTATCATTAGCATTGCCTTGCTTGACATGACTTCACACACAGTAAAGTTCTGGTCTGTTTTTTTTTTCAATTAACTTTTTGGGGTTCAATAAATCAGAAAATGTGGGGACGTCATTTGGAAATGAATGTGTTATGTGCAATGCTAACAACAAAGTGAAAAGTATTTACAGGAGAGAGTCAAAATGTACATTTTGGGTACAACATGCAAATATGTTTTGTGACATGTACACAGTCACTCACTGCACACACACACACACACACACACACACACACACACACACACACACACACACACACACACACACACACACACACACACACACACACACACACACACACACACACACACACACACACACACACACACACACACACACACACTCATTCACAAGCACGAGCAAGCACATGGCATGACACAACACAAGAGGACTGTCCATGACATACTTAACAAACCCATCACAGAATATAATTTTGTGGTTTAAAAACCACAACAGGGCAAAACAAACTTTGTGTCAACTTTACTGGCGATCGTTATGGCAGCACACAATAGCCAGTGGCAAGTCTTTCAGAAATGTACAGAAAGAGGTTGAAGGATGTCAATTATTACCCATAATAAGTACCCTTTTCACAGGCAGATGTGAATTCACTTGTGATGTGGCAACGTGTCTTCACTAGTGTCACTATGGGAGGCCTGCTGGTGTATTTGAGCTCAAATCTCTCAGCTCTGGATCAAAACTGGCTCATGTCCATGGCCCTAAGCAGAGGCATGGAGCAAGCCTCTGGAAAGCTTCGTCTAACAGATCATTTAGAACGTCTAGGCTAATCCCTTGCATTTACATAGGCAAATCTTTACAAAGTGATGTCTCAACAGCACATACTGTAAAGCTCACTTTCTGGCTGTTAACTTTGGCTCTGTGTGCTCAGAGTAAGATATTCCTTTCCTCTCTTTTTTTGTGGACAGACACTGCGTGTTGTTGATGAGCTCCGTGTCCACAGTGGCTGTGATGTCATTATTAGATGGGTCTGTTTTTTTTAACTACACAAATGTCGCTTGAGTTGGACAGCATTTGTCATTGTAGACTCTCCCTCGAAGAAATCCCAATGAGCCCCAAAGTATTCCTAGTACTTCCATGGAGGTCATCATCAATGCTTTCTGTTCGTTTAGCCCACATTTGGTTGTAACAACAATGGCGACAGTTCTCTCTCTTTGTGTGTGTTTTTGTGCGTGTGTCCACAGACCATACCCATCTGTCCAAACACAGCCGCTGCATCACAAACGCAGCCTAAAAATAATGGGCGTTTGCCAGCGGTGGCTCCGTCCATTGTTCCTTCTTAATCCTGCACTGGGGCGAAAGAATGGGACTTTCGTTAGAGTTTCCTAAGCTGTACAAACCAAAGGGGCCCTAACCCAATGAAAACCCGCCCTTGGAAGTACATTTGAGTACACCGCTGCTCAACATGGTCCCTGAAAACATTTGTGAGAAAAGAAGGGGGAAAAGACTAAAGAGAGGTACAGTAATCCCTGAACAATAAACACCAATTGTGCTGACAAGAAGGACAGTTTGCGCAGCTGTCGCACACACAAAGATAGAAAATAACATTGACACATTCCTACCTCCCCCTTTGCTTGTCTTCAAAAAAAGGAGATGGAGTGAGGGATGGGCACAAATACCTGAAAGCTTAGAGGAGTATAAGTGGGGGGGGGGGTTCTCTTCTATCCAAGTACTCTCCTAATGAATGTGTCCAGTAATCCCACTCTTTATCCAGTTTACATTTGGCGGGAATAATGGCCTTTGAACTTTTTGATCCTTGAGGTTCCAGTCATATTTTATGGAGTTCTAATACTCCCACAGCCACTCCTGAGGCATCATTTCCATGAAAAAACATAACAGCCAGAAAGATGCCACTATAACACACTATTGAGGCATATCTTGTTTACCAATTTACGAGAAATGGAAATTGTTTTATAAAGGTGTACTGCCTAATTTGAGGAATGCCTAGAAATTCACATAAACTCAATCCTATACAATCTGTGTCATTTTATCAGATTTCTTTGCAACCTAAGGTGAACTGCAAGTTGCGGTGGAGATAGCAGCTTTAATACCTGCCAACTCAAAGTCCACTAGTAGACCTACTTTCAGAGCAGACTAAACAGAGTACTTTTTTTCATATTTGCCTCTTGGCAGCTGCAATTTTTTAAGAGTTCTGGTTTGATAGATCAAGCACTGAAAGATTATGGCTTAATGTATCCTGGACAGCATCAGGTATAAACACATTTTATTTGTAAATATCTGAATTATATGAATGATCATCTTGATAAGTAAAAGGCTAAATGTATTTCTTGAAAAATGTAACGTTGTTCACAGAATTGTATTTGCATTTTTCTCTGAACGTGCCAATCATCTCATTCCTCCCAAGTGGATCGCTCTTCAATTTCGTACTTGCCTGCTCTAACAGCCATATGTGGCTCTCAAGATGCTCCAGGAATGTTCCTGGTATGTTCTAATGACAATGACAGCAATGTTTGGAGAGCTCTTGTATAAATAACCCAGTGTTCTATGAATGCCATTAGGATATACGTTAGATGTTGTCATCCACCAACAAATTGAATTTACATTTTAAGAATGCCTCTAAAACATGCATTGCAATTGTCTTATAATAAACTTGTAAAAAATGTTGGAGGCTATCTCATGTGTACCTGAAGTCATTCCAATAGCATTCCCTAAACACTATTACAGGTTACAAGTCTAAGCCTTGGCTCATTGAATAGCACATTCATTAAGGGCAAAAAAGACAGTCAAAAAAAATGTATCATAAGGAACAAGGTTTTGAAGTGTCTGTCCTATATCTAGGAGATATAGGAAAAGCTCTCGAAATATTTTTCATTTTCTGGACACATATTTCGCTTTCTTTGTTGGCACAAAACCTCCAAACTTCCATTATTTTTTTTACCGGAACCAGGTTACCTTCAGACAAGTCCTAGGACACTTGTGGGGGTCGAGAGCAAAACATATAGTTGTCATTTTAGTTTTTAGGCCAAACAGTTCAGACGCTAACGTTTTCATGACAAGACCGATTTTTGGGACGTATATCCTATTGCCATTCATAGAACACTGGGTTATTTGTACAAGAGCTCACCAAACATTGCTGTAGCTCGGCCACCTTCCACCGCAGATGCCCATGCAAAAACAAAAAGGATTTAAAAAAAATATATGTTACTTAGATTGATGCACGGATTTGTAAATCGTAACCCTTTGGAAAAAGTCAAACTAACATTCCATCTTGGCTGAGTTGATCAACTGATCACCGACTGACCACATGAACCGCAAAGGTCAGTTGTGCCATCGGTCAAGTAGACCCTTTCACCCTTTCACTTACTTCCCTGGGAGAAACACTATAACCTTTGAAGACTGGGAGACACTCTGTCTCTATCTAGCTGCTTTATTAGTCATTTCTGTTTGGCTGTGTGATAAAAGAACTAGAACCGTCTCTTCAATCAACGTTTTGCCTGTCTTAGAGTCGGGACATTTTCTTGACGCGCTTTTGGAGTAGGCCTTGGCAGCATAATCATAATTTGGAGACATCAGAAATGACTCTGTGTCAGCCATGTCACGCCTAGGCTCTTATAAAGGGCTTTGGCCTCACATTTCTAAACATGTTTTATTGCTCTGACTGCTAGCAACTAGCACCATAATGAATGGTAGTGACAGCATTGAGGAAAAAAAACTTTTGAGAATTTTCCTTTTTCCTTCAATATGTCTTTGGGGCATTTTTTGTGTTCTGCTTTTAGCAGCACTGATGGTTCATTCATTGCATATACAGATATAGGATCTTAATTTGATCACCATGTTGCAGGATAACTTTTTTTGCAATGCAGTAAATGTTAAACTTGTAGTGTATTTGACATTTCAGACTTGATGTATTGCAATTGTCTTATAAACTGGCTAAAATGAAGATCCTACATCTGTTCCCAAAGGAGAGATGAGACCATAGATGTGGGAAGTAGGGGGAACTGAGTGTGCAGCTCCCCCGACAAAATGAAAAATAATAATAATAATAACCCCCCCCCCCAGCCATGGATGACACAATATCTAACAGTAGTTAAACCTCTCAACCATGCAGGTTGACAAGCCAAACAAGACACTCAAGGTTATAAATGCCAATTTAGGCTACAGTACAAGAATGTGCCATAGTATGCCATTTTGGACCATAATCTAAAAGTAAATGAAATATTATTGGAGAGGCATGTGAAGGGAGCCACTCTTTTGTAACTGATGTGGAATGTGACCAAGTCAATGTCAGCCTCTCAAGTCCTTGTGAGAGGAGTCCTTGAGGTTGATAACTGTGCTGAATACACAAAATACATGACCGAGGAGGACATTTTATTGGAACAATTAGTTAACTTACACTTAATAGGCAGACGAGAGCTGTTTTCTCATACAAATCGACATGTTAAAAATCTTCTGTCTAATGCTTATCTCTAAGCCAAAACACCTGTAGTCTATGTAGCCTAATCAACATGGCCGGAGAATGCGGTGCAGTGAGAGATACACTGTGACCGGAAGATAAATGTGGACATCGGAATTTCACTAATGATGTGTTTAATTAATTGCTGTCCTCCACGGGTAGGTGGGTTGAAAGGGAGAGTGAATGCAGACTGTGGAGGAAATTGGCACTACCAGTATTCAACACTTTCCCCCCCAGTGAGCAAGGTTTTTTCATGGGAGACTGTCCCAACAGCCCAAAATAATTATTGAGGCCCATATTCCGTTGAATGAAGCAATTATATGCAGCAGAACACCCCTACTGCACGGTTAACCCTAGTTATTTACATGTTTTTTTATTATTATGAAAGACCCCCAATCGGAAGTGTGGGAGTCCACTCTTACTTTTTAATCTAAAGATCATTCAAACGCCTATTCATATCAAACGGGAATGTTATGGTTTCTATATTTAAGCAATCAAGTGCAGAGAACGTAAATGTGGAACCCAATGGTGACCCACACAGAAATCTGAAAGATTTCTTGAGTAGCCCACTCATGTAAAACTACTCTGAATAAAGATGATGTGACTAAAGTCAGGCCACATCAATTTCTCGTCCCAAATGGACTTCATAGAATGATTTACTACTCACAGGCTGATCACTTGGGCTTTGAAATAGGTTAATGATTAAACATTTGGTCTCAACGTATTAGCTGTGACTGCATCCAGTTTAATTCAACTTATTGAGGAATAGTTTACAGACAATATTTGTATAACCGTGGCCACAGTATGGGCAAATGATGCACTCTAGGGATACGAACTAGACTGTATCCCCATGTAGTGTGTATGGGCATAGCATGGTAAAGCCTTGCTAAGAGATGTATCAGTGAGAAATGTAGGCATAAGCAGAACAGAAAAAATTAACAAAATGTCACTGTTGGAACTATATTTTCAATTGGAAATGTTGCATATCTTTTAGGCTTTGGTGTAATAATGTTTTGTCTGTCTGTTGAATTGATGTGAACTCGAGACATGGTATTTATGGTGGCATACAGATGTAGGATCATAATTTGATCACTTTTTTGTTGCTTTATTTCCACTTTAAAATGTCTAACTTGATTTGCCCTACAAAAAAATGCATCAACCCCCACACAAAATCTTCCATGAATTGTAATCCACATCATAACTCACATTTCCTGTTACTGCAGGATTAACTACAGGATTATTTTCCTCCTGTAGCGAACTGGCTCAAATTTGTACTCCCTGACTCAGGTATTCCTAAATGGTTCAACTGTTCTTTGAAGTGTATGCTGTTGAAAATGTCAGGGAGGGAACCTGGCTTCAGTAATGACCAGCATAACATATTCTACTGCAAGGAAGGTAAGGAAAGTATTTTTTGACTCGGCTTTGTTTCCTCAACCTCATGACTCACATAACCTCATGACTCACATAACCTCAATACATGAATCAATCAATGTAAAATTATTTTAACACGTTTTTTCTCCAAATTCTGAATTGCAAAGTGTTGCTTTCACTGCCATGTTATAGCAACTTGACAACTCTTTCTAAGTTTACTGTAAAACACATTCTAGAATAAACATTTCTAGAATTCCTAAATGAAAGCTATTTAACTACCACTAAACTAGAAGAGCCTACTTTGAAAATGTACATAGTTTTCCTAGAATTCTTTGCTTGTACCTTAGGTTTTTTTTTTACCACATAACAGGAACAACAACTTGACATCACACAAGGGAGGAAATTCTCATTCAAGTCTAAGTATTGGTTTTAAACACACACTGTGTGGGATTCGCTAAGTGGGATTCGCTAAATTTAGTCTGTCAAGTCTTAGTGAAGAGTGGCTCTTGAACTCACTGCAAATGTAAGTCATGACTTGGAGTGTACATCCTTTACACTCTCATCCAAGCACTCCTCTCTCTCCCCCTGCTGCGACATAGACCCAAGACCACTCAAAATCACCTTGCCAATTATACAGTGCTGTATTTATGAATCCAATAACCCTGTCTCTGACCCTTTCCAAAATACTGTACCGTTAAAACATTCTGCACCTTCAATGACAGTCACAGTTTGCATTGCAAGGAAAAAGGAACAATGTTCTTTCGCTGACACAGTTCTGCTTTTTCTATATCCCATTTCCCCCTCCTGGACTATCTGAGGCAGAGCAGACCCAGATCTCTCTACACATCACACGCTTGACAGCACCTTTGAATGCATCACTCCACAGTCAACAGCCATCTTTAAACCCGTCTTGGAAGAAGGAAAACGGAGTAGAGGCAGTAACTGGATAATAGTTATTATTTGTTTAACCTGAGGAGCCTTTCTTTCAATAACTCTCTTTCTCGCTTGCTCACTCGCTCTCTCTCTCTCTCTCTTGCTCTACCGTTTCTGAGCAAAGCGCTAGCTTGGTCTCCCGGTGCGACCGCACTACTCTGAATAACTTCACAGCTGAGGGACTCAAGCCTGGGGGATTTCTAAGCAGATAATTTGGTATTCTTTAAATCAGCAGGAGGTCATTAAGGACCTTAAGGGAGAGGTGGCAGGGGAAGGGGAGGATGCAAGCACCTCTCTGGGTAGAGTCAACAGGTTCAACTGTTCTATCGCACAGGTGGAATTAAGCAGGTAGACACTACCCCCCTCCTCTCAAAGAATTAGGAATTAAGAATTAGGTCTGCAAACCTGCCGTTTAGCAAGGCTCCTTAAACAACACTTTCTGTTGTCCTTTCTATCACTCTATCTCTCTCTCACACACGCACGCACAATCAACCCACCACACACACTTGTGGCACTCACCAGCCTCTGCAAAGGTAATGATCTCAGTCGTCTCGGCCATGTCAGCGGGGTCGAGACGCCCGTGGCCCTCGTCCTCAATCTGGACGCTGCCGTCCTCGGCCACGCGTCCCACATGCAGCTTGCGGATGGCATTGAGCAGAGCAGCGCGGGGCACCGGATGCGTGACGTTGGGCCGTGCCTGCAGGTGCAGCATGTTGAGAATGTGCCTCTTCACCGCCTCCACCACGTCGGTTTTGCCGCCGTCCTCCTCCTCGTTTAGCCGTGCCAGGGCACATGACGGACAGTTGGTGACCTCCGGTGCCAGCTGGGATTGGGACTGGGTTTGTGGTGGGGTCTGGCCACCACCCATCGCTAAGGAGTCCGCCATGGGCAAAGAGCTGCCACCGGCGCAGCTATGGGTAAAGAGCAGAAGAATCCCACTCAGCAGGGGCAGAGGAGACATCCTTGATGAGACGAGGTCTGCTGTCCGGACAACTAAGAGCAACTCAGCACGCACCAACTGGCAGGCGAAATGATGATTGGCGGAAAAAGAGTAGGTCCTCCTGCCAAAAGAGGGGTGGGGGAAATCCTCCAGACAAAGTATACTTAAAAACTCTGGACAAATAAATACTAAGACTTGGACTAAAAGTTTTTAAAAAGTGACACATTAAACTGAAGGAACAAAAAAATATAATCCTTGTATTGAAAAATGAGAGATGGATGGAGATGGAGATGTGTGGACAGAAGATGGTCTTGCAAGTGCTGGAGCGGAGAGGATGGCTGGTCCTTTGGGAAGTTTTGTGTGGGAAGGGCAATCGTCTTCAGAAGGTTACCCCAGGGAAGTGGAGTTCTCTGTAGAGGTCTGGGAGTGCTCTCTGTGCTCAAGTTGAATGGTTTTGTGAGAGTGGGCAGGGCTCTGTCTTTGCTGTTTCTCTCTCTCTTTCTCTCTCTCCCTCTGTACTTCTCCCTGTGTCTTACCGTAATTATACCTTCCTCCTCCCTCCCCTTCCTCCTGATCCCACCCTTTACTATCTCACTACTTCTGACTCATGTGTTTCACTAACTTTGCCTTTATTTATTTATTTTGGATTGTACTGTGTCTCACAGTGGAAGGCTCGCAAACGTTTGAAAGTGCTTTAGTGGCAAATACTTTGCACTTCAAATGTTATTTTATCTTGTTGCTTTATCTCTTGTTGCTGCCAACCTCAACTTGCTCTGTTAAACTCACTTCTGTTAAATTCGAACAAATGGTTGTTGAATTATTTCTAATATAAATGTACACATTTGTTTGCATTGATGTACAGTAAGAAGTTCTGATATGGCTTGTGTACATGTATTTAGACTATGTTAAAAGTTGAAACTCTTACAGTACAAACATTCAACTCATTTTGTAGATGGGCATGATTAACTTGTCTGGTTACAAGGGCTTGATAGTATACAATATTAGGATTTTGTTTAAAGGACTTGTGGTCACCTTAAATGCAGAATTTGTGGTCACTGGTAAACACCAATCAAAACACAAAAACTCCACAATGCGTCAAACCCACTATTACCCATGTTGTGTCATTGTTTTCCATGTATTTCTCCTAAGTTTGACGTGGATGAGATGATTTGGTTCTGTTTTTCCTAAGGCCCAGTCTGCCGATTCACCAGGAAGTGACTACGGGGTTAACTTCCTGTTTTAATGAGTTGAGGTCAGACGGCTGGGATTCTCCGTGACTCTTCGACATTACATCATCAAAGGCAAAGCAGGAGGCTAGTGTGAGTCGTCAGTGTATCCGAAAATGAACTCCAAGTCATGCAAAGTCATCCCGAGTGCATTACGAAATATGACATTGAACTTGATCAATAGAAATGAACTTGCTATTATAACAGCTCTGGATTGTGACTGGCTACGATCACTCACCGTCTTGTGTTATAATCAAATTAGCTTCTGAATTGTTCATGTTTACTGATGTTATCTGCAAACCATTTTAGGAGCACTTCAGGAGCTTACAGTATAATGGCTGTTTTGATTCAAATGGTCAAAGACTTTGATTACATATACTGCATTGAAATGAATTGTAGTTCTAGACCTCTAAACAGCTATAGACTATGTGGAACATTGTGTGCAGGTGAAGAATGTTATGCTTTTAGTGCTACGTTACAGATGATATATCATACTCTGCAGTGGGTATTGTTATATCTATCTTGTAAACTAAATCAAGGATCCACTGCAGATGTCCTAGAGAAGACGCACTCCCTTACTCCCTCTTGTGGACATATGGTGTACATTCACTCACATACTCTGATGTTTTTCAACTTATCTTTGTCATTCTTTTCTACTTTATGTTTCCTCTCCCCCTCTCTTGACCTCCTTCACTTGCCCCCCGTCTCTCTCTCTTTTGCAGTTTGGCTGCTGTCCGCCACTCTCTCTCGTTAAGGTCAGGGGTCACTTCCTTCCACTCTGAGCTGTCGCTGCAGGACCTCAGTAACTTTATGAAACACATAATAGGTGAAGCTAGCACATCATTCCACGCCTGACAAATGTGCTGCCTCAGAGTATCTGGAAAATTCTTCCCCCAACTAAGTCTCCGCGGGACAGTGATGGACTGGCAGAGCAGCGGTGGCCGTAATCATGTCACACAGCAAAAGACAGGAGGTCCTCAAGCCAGCCAGCAGCTGCAGCTGCCTGTGTGTGACACCCTGCTGCTGAGAGGAGGACGGGGGAGAGACGGATTGCGTGTATGTATGTATGTGTGAGAGCAGGGGAAGACAGCAGGTTATGTGGGAGGTAAGGTATCAGTTATAGGTACATCCTGTAACACGTTTTAGTGTACAAGAAAGAGTAGATAAAGTATCGAGTTTGATGATTATGATTATCTTTAGTATCATGCTCATTATGTGTGTGATGGCACCAAAGGGGCCACGGCCGTGTGTGATGGATGGGTTCGCTCTGTCTCCACGCCGGGGGAGAAATAACCGGGAAAAGGATGCCGGGAGAGCAGCAACATTCAAGTTATGCCATCCCTCACCATCGCGTTGGGGGAACAGAGCAGACCCCATTAAAATCAAATCCCCAACAAATGCAGAGAGTGGGGGCGGAGGGTTGGAGGGGTGTTATTCACCCTGAGAAAGTGATGAGCAAGTCTTTCACCAGATGTGTGCTCCTGCAGTGGGGCATAACTACCCCCCCCCCTCCCACAGGAGCACCAGAGAGCCCATGGCTCAGGCTTGACCGTCACTGTGCCTGGTGTCTCCCACGTCTCTCCATTTTTCTGGTACCAGTTCTGTTTGTGTTGTATAGCGAACTCCTATGGCTGCTGGCATGACCGTAGGCTCTACAGCACAAAGATCTGGGACCAGACGATCTTTCCATCCTGAAAGAGACAAACATGAAAAGAGAGAGCTCGACAAAGAATGGGAGAGCATGTTGCGTGTGAGTGTGAAGCAGAGGTTCGTTGAAACAAGATGCGCCGTGTGAATAGGTTCAGTCTCAGTAAAGGTCCCTTCGATCAATTTGAATTAATTCATGAATATCAGTGGTGGAACAAGTAGTCATTTAGCATACTTGAGTAAAAGTAAAGATCCAGTTGAAGTGGGAAGTTTACATACACCTTAGCCAAATACATTTAAACTCAGTTTTTCACAATTCCCGAAATTTAATCCAAGTACAACTTCCCTGTCTTAGGGCAGTTAGGATCACCTCTTTATTTTAAGAATGTGAAATGTCAGAATAATAGTAGAGATAATTATGTATTTAAGATTTCATTTATTTCATCACATTCCCAGTGGGTCAGAAGTTTACACTCAATTAGTATTTGGTAACACCGCCTTTAAATTGTTTAACACCCAAAATAAGTTGGGTGAATTTTGGCCCATTCCTCCTGACAGGGCTGGTGTAACTGAGTCAGGTTTGTAGGCCTCCTTGCTCGCACACGCTTTTTCAATTCTGCCTACAAAAATGATATGGGATTGAGGTCAAGGCGTTGTGATGGCCACCTCAATACCTTGACTTTGTTGTCCTTAAGCCATTTTGCACCAACTTTGGAAGTGTGCTTAGGGTCATTGTCCATTTGGAAGACCCATTTGCGACCAAGCTTTAACTTCCTGACTGATGTCTTGAGATGTTGCTTCAATATATCCAGATAATATTCCTTCCTTATGAAGCCATCTATTTTGTGAAGTGCACCAGTCCCTCCTGCAGGAAAGCACCCCCACATCATGATGCTGCCACCCCCGTGCTTCACGGTTGGGATGGTGTTTTTCAGATTGCAGCTTTTCCTCCAAACATAACGATGGTCATTATGGCCAAACAATTATATTTGTGTTTCATCAGACCAGAGGACATTTCTCCTAAAAGTACAATCTTTGTCCCCATGTGCAGTTGCAAACCGTAATCTGGCTTTATTATGGTGGTTTTGGAGCAGTGGCTTCTTCCTTGCTGAGTGGCCTTTCATGTTATGTCAATATAGGACTCATTTTACTGTGGATATGGATGATTTTGTGCCTGTTTCCTCCAGCATCTTCACAAGGTCATTTGCTGTTGTTCTGGGATTGATTTGCACTTCTCGCACCAAGGTACGTTCATCTCTAGGAGACAGAACGCGTCTCCTTCCTTAGCGGTATGATGGCTGAGTGGTCCCATGGTGTTTATACTTGCATACTGTTGTTTGTAGAGATGTGTGTGGTACCTTCAGGCGTTTGGAAATTGCTCCCAAGGATGAACCAGACTTGTGGTGGTCTAACATTGTTTTTCTGAGGTCTTGCATGATTTCTTTTGATTTTCCCATGATGTCAAGCAAAGAGGCACTGAGTTTGAAGGTAGCCCTTGCAATACATCCACAGGTACACATCCAATTGACTCAAATGATGTCAATTAGCCTATCAGAAGCTTCTAAAGCCATGACATCATTTTCTGGAATTTTACAAGCTGTTTGAAGGCACAGTCAACTTAGTGTATGTAAACTTCTTACCTGCTGAAATTGTGATACAGTGAATAATAAGTAAAATAATCTGTCTGTAAACAGTTGTTGGAAAAATTACTTGTGTCATGCACAAAGTAGATGTCCTAACCGTCTTGCCAAAACTATAGTTTGTTAACAAGAAATTTGTGGATTGGTTGAAAAATTAGTTTTAATGACTCCAACCTAAGTGTATGTAAACTTCCAACTTCAACCGTACCTTAAGTGAAAGTCCCCCAGTAAAATACTACTTGAGTAAAAGTCTAAAAGTATTTGGTTTTAAATATACTTAAGCATCAAAAGTAAATGTAATGGCAAAAATATACTTAAGTATCAAAAGTAAAAGTATAAATAATTTCAAAGTGCGTATGTTTAGCAAATCAGCCAGCACAATTTGTATTTTATTTTGATTTACAGATAGCCAACACTCAGACATAATTTGCAAATGAAGCATTTGTGTTTAATGAGTCCGCACGATCAGAGGCAGTAGATATGTCAGGGAAAACATATGGAGTAGGGGGGGGGGGTCCCCAATGAAAGTTGCGCCCCTGCTATACTGTATGAATTCTAGGTCCTTTTGAAGGACATGTTGTGCACTAAAAAACAAATATGTAACCCTGTAAAAACTAGTTTTATTTTAAAACCTAAAATGTTGATACAAATACCTGTTATTGAAATTACAAAGTTATTTGTTGAATATTAGGGTTTTAGATTGTGTCAAAAGCTTTGATCCTATTGAGATGCATTGCATTGACAATTGTACACTGTCTCTTTAAGAATGTCAGCGACATTGTAGGTGAGGCCATAGGAATCCCTCATAGATATAACCTAAACACTGCCCGTTTCTGCATAATTCAAGCAGGCAATGAGCCCTGTTGGGTCTGTTTTTAAATGGCGGGTGGGGAAGCGAAACTAATGCGTGATAGTGAGAAGGAGAGATGTGTGGGAAAATTGCTTTTTTCACTCGATCTGTCCAACTTATCACCTTATCGCCTCTAAAATGTAAATAAAACACTATAAAGAGTTTATATAATGTGTCATTACATACCTATTTGAAGGTTTGTGTCGAATTTGAATTGGGTTTTTAGGGCGGTGCTAAAGTGATCTTAGAAGTAAAACAGCAACTTTGAGAATGATGATCGCATGCAATGATGACGCAAAAAAATGACCAGGTATCCCCCCTTACCCCCGTCACTGTCCATTTCTTGTTTTTAAACTATGAGAGAAGTGCTAATCCTGGTAGAGAGAGATTGTAAGACAGAAATAGTTTCTTTTTGCGTGCTGTACGTTACGACATGACACATCACGATGTAACGGAGGGTCCGTTTTTTAAACTTTCCTCCAACACTATAGAGCCATTACCATGTCGATCAACGCTTTAATAGAAACCTAGTTCAAACCTCCGATTATGAAGTCAACAAAGTCACTACAGTCCCATTAGTTTTCTTTGTAGCCTCGTTTGAATGTGGAATGGGGTGAGTTTACGTTACAGCCGTAGGATACTCCCACTACTCTCATGTAATTAGCCTAACTTTTGGCAGCGTCCTAAGCAAACTACTACACTTTTTTGATGTTCAATAAACGTTTTCAGCACCCTCACATATCATTATTAACATATGTGGCTGTCACAACAACAAATGATTTGCATGATACTTATTCTGGCTTTCTAATTTGTTACCCGACCTGCTAACACTGACAGTAAAGCTAATAAAGCTGTTGCATTATACATCACAAATCAAATCAAATCAAATCAAATCCAATTTTATTTGTCACATACACATGGTTAGCAGATGTTAATGCGAGTGTAGCGAAATGCTTGTGCTTCTAGTTCCGACAATGCAGTGATAACCAACAAGTAATCTAACTAACAATTCCAAAACTACTGTCTTATACACAGTGTAAGGGGATAAGGAACATGTACATAAGGATATATGAATGAGTGATGGTACAGAGCAGCATACAGTAGATGGTATCGAGTACAGTATATACATATGAGATGAGTGTGTAGACAAAGTAAACAAAGTGGCATAGTTAAAGTGGCTAGTGATACATGTGTTACATAAGGATGCAGTCGATGTTGTAGAGTACAGTATATACATATGCATATGAGATGAATAATGTAGGGTAAGTAACATTATATAAGGTAGCATTGTTTAAAGTGGCTAGTGATATATTTACATCATTTCCATCAATTCCCATTATTAAAATGGCTGGAGTTGGGTCAGTGTCAATGACAGTGTGTTGGCAGCAGCCACTCAATGTTAGTGGTGGCTATTTAACAGTCTGATGGCCTTGAGATAGAAGCTGTTTTTCAGTCTCTCGGTCCCAGCTTTGATGCACCTGTACTGACCTCGCCTTCTGGATGATAGCGGGGTGAACAGGCAGTGGTTCGGGTGGTTGATGTCCTTGATGATCTTTATGGCCTTCCTGTAACAACGGGTGGTGTAGGTGTCCTGGAGGGCAGGTAGTTTGCCCCGGTGATGCGTTGTGCAGTCCTCACTACCCTCTGGAGAGCCTTACGGTTGAGGGCGGAGCAGTTGCCGTACCAGGCGGTGATACAGCCCGCCAGGATGCTCTCGATTGTGCATCTGTAGAAGTTTGTGAGAGTGCTTTTGGTGACAAGCCGAATTTTTTCAGCCTCCTGAGGTTGAATAGGCGCTGCTGCGCCTTCTTCACGACGCTGTCAGTGTGAGTGGACCAATTCAGTTTGTCTGTGATGTGTATGCCGAGGAACTTAAAACTAGCTACCCTCTCCACTACTGTTCCATCGATGTGGATAGGGGGTGTTCCCTCTGCTGTTTCCTGAAGTCCACAATCATCTCCTTAGTTTTGTTGACGTTGAGTGTGAGGTTATTTTCCTGACACCACACTCCAAGGGCCCTCACCTCCTCCCTGTAGGCCGTCTCGTCGTTGTTGGTAATCAAGCCTACCACTGTTGTGTCGTCCACAAACTTGATGATTGAGTTGGAGGCGTGCGTGGCCACGCAGTCGTGGGTGAACAGGGAGTACAGGAGAGGGCTCAGAACGCACCCTTGTGGGGCCCCCGTGTTGAGGATCAGCGGGGAGGAGATGTTGTTGCCTACCCTCACCACCTGGGGGCGGCCCGTCAGGAAGTCCAGTACCCAGTTGCACAGGGCGGGGTCGAGACCCAGGGTCTCGAGCTTGATGACGAGCTTGGAGGGTACTATGGTGTTGAATGCCGAGCTGTAGTCGATGAACAGCATTCTCACATAGGTATTCCTCTTGTCCAGGTGGGTTAGGGCAGTGTGCAGTGTGGTTGAGATTGCATCGTCTGTGGACCTATTTGGGCGGTAAGCAAATTGGAGTGGGTCTAGGGTGTCAGGTAGGGTGGAGGTGATATGGTCCTTGACTAGTCTCTCAAAGCACTTCATGATGACGGAAGTGAGTGCTACGGGGCGGTAGTCGTTTAGCTCAGTTACCTTAGCTTTCTTGGGAACAGGAACAATGGTGGCCCTCTTGAAGCATGTGGGAACAGCAGACTGGTATAGGGATTGATTGAATATGTCCGTAAACACACCGGCCAGCTGGTCTGCGCATGCTCGGAGGGCGCGGCTGGGGATGCCGTCTGGGCCTGCAGCCTTGCGAGGGTTAACACGTTTAAATGTCTTACTCACCTCGGCTGCAGTGAAGGAGAGACTGCATGTTTCCGTTGCAGGCCGTGTCAGTGGCACTGTATTGTCCTCAAAGCGGGCAAAAAGTTATTTAGTCTGCCTGGGAGCAAGACATCCTGGTCCGTGACTGGGCTGGATTTCATCTTGTAGTCCGTGATTGACTGTAGACCCTGCCACATGCCTCTTGTGTCTGAGCCATTGAATTGAGATTCCACTTTGTCTCTGTACTGACGCTTAGCTTGTTTGATAGCCTTACGGAGGGAATAGCTGCACTGTTTGTATTCAGTCATGTTGCCAGACACCTTGCCCTGATTAAAAGCAGTGGTTCGCGCTTTCAGTTTCACGCGAATGCTGCCATCAATCCACGGTTTCTGGTTAGGGAATGTTTTTATCGTTGCTATGGGAACGACATCTTCGACGCACGTTCTAATGAACTCGCACACCGAATCAGCGTATTCGTCAATATTCCCATCTGACGCAATACGAAACATGTCCCAGTCCACGTGATGGAAGCAGTCTTGGAGTGTAGAGTCAGCTTGTTCTGACCAGCGTTGGACAGACCTCAGCGTGGGAGCCTCTTGTTTTAATTTCTGTCTGTAGGCAGGGATCAGCAAAATGGAGTCGTGGTCAGCTTTTCCGAAAGGGGGCGGGGCAGGGCCTTATATGCGTCGCGGAAGTTAGAGTAACAATGATCCAAGGTTTTACCACCCCTGGTTGCGCAATCGATATGCTGATAAAATTTAGGGAGTCTTGTTTTCAGATTGGCTTTGTTAAAATCCCCAGCTACAATGAATGCAGCCTCCGGATAAATGTTTTCCAGTTTGCAAAGAGTTAAATAAAGTTCGTTCAGAGCCATCGATGTGTCTGCTTGGGGGGATATATACGGCTGTGATTATAATCGAAGAGAATTCTCTTGGAAGATAATGCGGTCTACATTTGATTGTGAGGAATTCTAAATCAGGTGAACAGAAGGATTTGAGTTCCTGTATGTTTTCTTCATCACACCATGTCCCGTTAGTCATGAGGCATACGCCCCCTCCACTCTTCTTACCAGAGAGATGTTTGTTTCTGTCGGCGCGATGCGTGGAGAAACCCGTTGGCTGCACCGCCCTGGATAGCGTTTTCCCAGTAAGCCATGTCTCCGTAAAGCAGAGAACGTTGCAGTCTCTGATGTCCCTCTGGAATGCCACCCTTGCTCGGATTTCATCAACCTTGTTGTCGAGAGACTGGACATTGGCAAGAAGAATACTGGGAAGTGGTGCGCGATGTGCCCTTTTCCGGAGTCTGACCAGAACACCGCCGCGTTTCCCTCTTTTTCGGAGTCGTTTCCTTGGGTCGCTGCATGCGATCCATTCCGTTGTCCTGTTTGTAAGGCAGAACACAGGATCCGCGTCGCGGAAAACATATTCTTGGTCGTACTGATGGTGAGTTGACGCTGATCTTATATTCAGTAGTTCTTCTCGACTGTATGTAATGAAACCTAAGATGACCTGGGGTACTAATGTAAGAAATAACACGTAAAAAAAACAAAAAACTGCATAGTTTCCTAGGAACGCGAAGCGAGGCGGCCATCTCAGTCGGCGCCGGAAGTTCAGCGTTTGTTTACTCCTAGCTTTTTATTTCGGTTAGCTGACATTAGCTGGCTGGCTAGCAAGAGAGTCAAATCCTACCAAATGGCCCATATTAGCCTATGGCGATATATAAACCTACTTGGTGGAATCTCCAGGTTTGCAAAAATATCCAAATGCAGAAGAATATTATAGCTGTTATTTGGACGGATACAGCTCACTAGTCCTTACTACAAGCTAACTAGCAAGCCTTATGCAATACACATAGATAGGTAGATATAAACATGTTTTAGCGACTTGAAAGGTGAGGAAGTGCTTCAAACACACAATGTATCGAGTAACCAGTCAGTTGGAATCGTCTCTTTGGCTGATAATCACGATATACATTCCATTAGAAGGTCTATCTGTTCATGCTAACATTTTTACGTTTAGAAAGAAAGTATTTTTAGGTATGAGGTAGTTTGTTGATTAAGACGACATGGATGTATGTTAAAAACGAACAACCATGCATATCCAAAATGTTTATAGAATGATTTTTTTTTTAAGAATACAGTCGTTGTCGGGTTGTGAGTAGAGTAGGCAATTTTAGCATTGGAGTAATGGGAGTACCTTATGGATTTACCCTACTCAGGGGCTTTGTCATGTTAAGCCCTGCCTCGCCATGTGTATCTCTCCATTCATTGCCATGATCATTGATCTCCTGAGGAAACTTTTCTATTCTTTTTGTGCCCCCCAAATGTTTGGATACACTGGTAAAGTTACAAGGTTGTTAGCTAGCTAATGAGGTAACATGACTGAACAAGGCGCTAACGGCCCGCACGTAGTTTCAGAACTGTCCACGACATGGTTTGTGAATGTTAAATGCGGCCCGCCAATGATGCATTCGGCTGCAACATAGTGTAATAATAAGGGTCACAACTTTTGAACAGTTTAGGCTGGAGCCAAGCAGTTTTCTCTATAGTAATGGTGCAACCACAATGTTCACAAGTCTCTGTCTCTAGGGCACGCTGAAACAGTTGCTCAAAAGCACACCGGTGCTTCCAAATTCAAATTCCAAGTCAAACAGCAAAATATTTAGGAGCATGTGTGACCAAAATGTTTGCACTTTAGAGCCCTGCTCTGGGGCCAACTCAATACTCTTTATGAGCCTCGCTGTGTGGAAAAGTACATTGACTGTGTTAAAACTTTAAGACCAACTGTTGTATGTGGCACCCTCTGTGTTAATGGAATAAGGGAAAAAAAAACGATTCCTTTTTGCCAACTGTATTAGCTGTTATTCTGAGGCGTCAGTATGTTTATATGTCCAGTGTATCCTGGCCCATTGGCCATTTGTGTATACTAGACTTGATTATATTTTGCAGTCCGTGCACGTTAATACCTGTTAGGGTACACCTGACCTAAATTGACACTGTGTATTTTCAGACTCCCACTATGTTGGAAAAGTGAGAGGCATGCCTAATGTGTGTCTGGCTGGCTATTTTTCACTGAACAGACACCACCCGAATGGGAAAACATCTTTATGAATGTTTCTCAGCATGTTTATTTATAAGCAGTGTTCGGTACATAACTTGGACAGGGGCTTGGTGTGTTGGCTTGTGAAACGGGCTTTTTACCCGAAAGTCTTTAGTCTGAAATTGCTTCCGTCTTACAAAATGTAAGCCACGTGAGTCACCCTGGACGGATAGGTAAATCTTCTTGACAAACAAAAACAAGCACTTTCTGTCCTGAGATTTGCTATTAATGCCTAATAAGGAAATTGGTGGATGGGGTATATGGTTTGTCTGGGATAAGTGTGGGCTGAAGTAATGCAAATGCATACAGAGAGGAGAATGAGGAAGGCAAAGAGGGCATTATGAACCATCTTTCCAACCGGCTAAATGCTTTTCCCTTTTGGTGATGGTGACCTCACAAAGATGGCTTCACTTTACAGTAGACACAGTGGAAGGATAGGCCAGGACTGATGGAAAGGCCAGCGCTGCCCCAACACTAGCGTAGGCTCACTGTCTCAGATTGGAGGATTAGGGAGAGGGAGAGGGAGAGGAGAGAGGAGAGGAGAGGAGAGGGAGAGGGAGAGAGAGAGAGAGAGAGAGAGAGAGAGAGAGAGAGAGAGAGAGAGAGAGAGAGAGAGAGAGAGAGAGAGAGAGAGAGAGAGAGAGAGAGAGAGAGAGAGAGAGAGAGAGAGAGAGAGAGAGAGAGAGAGAGAGAGAGAGAGAGAGAGAGAGAGGGAGAGAGGAGAGAGGAGAGGGAGAGGAGAGAGGGAGAGGGAGAGGGAGAGGGAGAGGGAGAGGGAGAGGGAGAGGGAGAGAGAGGGAGAGGGAGAGGGAGAGGGAGAGAGGAGAGGGAGAGGGAGAGGGAGAGGAGAGCTGAGGAGAGGCAGTGGGTGGAGAGCGAGGGGGGGGGGGACGTTCTGCTGCACAGCTGTGTGTGACGGCGTAGGGAATCCAGACAACTTGAAAAACTGTTTCCGAAAGCTGGTGGCTCCATGACAAGCTTCTTCCACACACACACACACACACATACATACACAATCAGGGGATTTTTACGCCCCATACGCTGTCTCACGGTAATAAACTGTTCTTTGTTTTGATATGCCTGTGTTTGTGCACGTGTGAGGGTGGACCGGGAGTGTGTGTTTGTGTGTGTGTGTGTGTGGTCTTACAACAGTATCCCTTAAGGTTAAGGCCACCCTTTTACTCAAAATACATATTGGAAAAGAGTAAACTTCATAACTGTATTTTCCATGTGTCACTCAACCCATGGAAGCCATGTGCACTGTTTCCATCTACCCCCCCCAACCCTTCCACACACACACACAAAACTCCCACATCCCTAGCGTGTGTAGCTCTTGCCCTGCTCAGCCAGACCAGACGCATCACAAGCCCCAAACTCACGTCATCTCAAAGGGCCTATGGCTACAAGGAGGGGCCAGTTCATGTGTGAATCAGGGGCCCACCCATCACTCTCACTGCCTCTGTAGTCGCTGAGTAAGGATCCAGTCAGAACTGGGAAGAATACGGTAGCCCCCCCTTCTTCTGAGTAAGGATGGTAGACAGATGGTCAGTCCAAATGCTGACCATGTTGCGTGTTCAAGGCCATTAAAGTAGCCTGTACATTATTAGTAACTTTGTTTTTCACTTTGGGCAGCCTGTGACTTTTACTGTTGTTTTGTTAAATGCTTTGACGTGCAAGATAATAAATATTTGGCTAGTCATTTTGGCGGAGATTGTTTTGTCTTCTCTTTTTTCCCCATTGTTTAATGTGGAGCGAGATCCCATTCTCTTTTTATGAATTGCTTAGATAAGCGGAAGGAGTCTAATAGTTTATTGAAAACAGGCTTTTTCTCGCTTTTCATTCAGATTTTTCAGAGGTTCACTCACATCAAACCATGTTGATCCAAAAGTATTATTAAAATGTATAAAAGTTTTATTTCATGAAGGTACCATTCGGATTAGATTTTTATTTTGCATTTAGTTTGTGTTTTTGCTCGTTCTTTATGGGCAATTGATTAACAGCAGTTTTAAAAGAGGCATAACAACATGACAAAAAACTTAGAATAATAACAAACAGCATATTTTACAGAAAGATAACACCAACGTCTCTATATAAAAGGACTGAGGTAAACAGTCAGGTAAAGTACTATAAGTAGCAGCATCTGAGGTAAAGTTAATCAATATTAACAATATCAACCAGCAATATCAGTTTGCTATCTTTAAGAGAGTAATAACTGAAGGGATAAATTACTCTTGCCTTAGGGTTGTGCTGAAGTTCTGCTCTGTATCATACATGAGACTAACAAGAGCTGTATCGTCAGAAAAGTTGTCTCATTGTTGAATAGTTTGTATGCTTACTGGCTAGTGGCTACTGTGATATTTATATTAAATTTGAGCTGCGGAGCAAGAATGTTGTGTTGCCATCCATATAGAAAGGTAAGCCAAGGTTGTAATCTAAATTGAAAAATATATATCTCTTTCGTCACTCTGCTCCTCAGACTCCCCTTCAACTTTCGTCATTGTAAATAATCTCTGTAACTCTGGATAAGAGCGTCTGCTAATTGACTAAAATGTAAATGTAAATAAATCCTAGTGTAATGCTTTTCGTAGGTGGAAGAAGGAGCGGACCAAGGTGCTGCGTGGTAAATGTTCACGTTGTAAATTTAATCAAAACTGAACACTAAACAAAATAACAACGAGGAATACCGAGAACGAAACAGTTCTGTCAGGTGATACACACAAAACAGAAAACAACTACCCACAAATCATAGTGGGAAAACAGGCTGCCTAAGTATGGTTCTCAATCAGAGATAACGATTGACACCTGTCTCTGATTGGAAACCATACCAGGCCAAACACAAAAATACAAAAACATAGAATACAAAACATAGAATGCCCACCCCAACTCACGCCCTGACCAAACTAAAACAGAGACATAAAAAAGGAACAAAGGTCAGGACGTGACACCTAGCATGACACTTTGTCTCTTCAAGGTGTTTATACAGTGCATTCGGAAAGTATTTAGACCCCTTGATGTTTTCCACATTTTGTTACATTACAGCCTAATTTAAAATAGCTTAACTAGTTTTTTACCCTCATCAATCTACACACGATACCCCATAATGACAAAGCAAAAACATGTTTTTGGAAAATGTTGCACATTTACTAAAAAACTGAAATACCACATTTTCATACGTATTCAGACCATTTACTCAGTACTTTGTTGAAGCATTTTTGGCAGCAATTACAGCCTTAGCACACCTGTATTTGGGGAGTTTCACCCATTCCTCTCTGCAGATCCTCTCAAGCTCTGTCAAGTTGGATGGGGAGCGTCGCTGCACAGCTATTTTCAGGTCTCTCCAGAGATGTTCAATCCGGTTCAAGTCTGAGCTCTGGCTGGGCCACTCAAGGGAATTCAGAGACAAGCCACTCCTGCATTGTCTTGGCATTGTGCTTAGGCTTGTTGTCCTTTCGGATGGCGAACCTCCGCCCCAGCCTGAGGTCCTGAGCGCTTTGGAGCAGGTTTTAATCAAGGATCTCTCTGTACTTTGCTCCGTTCATCTTTGCCTCGATCCTGACTAGTTTCCCAGTCCCTGCCGCAGAAGAATATCCCCACAGCATGATGCTGCCATCCCCATGCTTCACCGTAGGGATGGTGCCAGGTTTTCTCCAGACGTGACGCTTGGCAATCAGGCCAAAGAGTTCAATCTTGGTTTCATTAGACCGGAGAATCTCATGGTCTGAGAGTCTTTAGGTGCCTTTTGGAAAACTCCAAGCAGGCTTTCATGTGCCTTTTACTGATGAGTGGCTTCCGTCTGAACACTCTACCATAAAGGCCTGATTGGTTGTCTTTCTTGAAGGTTCTCCCATCTCCACAGAGGAACTCTAGAGCTCTGTCAGAGTGAACATCGGGTGCATGGTTACCTCTCTGACCAAGGCCCTTCTCCCCCAGTTGCTCAGTTTGGCAGGGTGGCCAGCTCTAGGAAGAGTCTTGGTTGTTCCAAACTTCTTCCATTTCCACCTTCAATGCTGTAGAAATGTTTTGGTACCCTTCCCCAGATCTGTGCCTCGACACAATCCTGTCTTGGAGCTCTACGGACAATTCCTTCAACCTCATGGCATGATTTCTGCTCTGACATGCACTGTCAACTGTGGGACCTTATATAGACAGGTGTGTGGACTCCGATCAAGTTGTAGAAACATCTCAAGATTGATAATTCAAAACTGGATGCACCTGAGCTTAATTTAGAGTTGCATAGCAAAGGGTCTGAATACTGATGTAAATAAGGTATTTCTGTTTTTTTTTATCAAATATTTCATACATTTTAGAATAGGGCTGTAATATTGACAAATTTGGAAAAAGTTAAGGGGTCTGAATACTTTCCGAAGGCACTGTATATCAAGTTCAAAGGGGTGAGGATGGCATCATCATATACATGATCATATGCATGCTCTATATGCATGCTCTATATGCATGCTCTATATGCATGCTCTATATGCATGCTCTATATGCATGCTCTATATGCATGATCATATGCAAATCGCAAAGTGTCTATGAATGTTATCAACCATCTCAACTAGTCTATGATAACTTTGGGACCGATTCAGAGTTGAGATAAGTACGACCCACTCTTATTTTCACGTAAATGTCAATTGGAAACTTGTGAATTCATTGAATAGATCTCAAGTCAGAACAATTGCTCCGTTTCTGAAGGAAGTCTGGCTTGGTGCCCTTTGGTAAAATGTGATAACATAATGAGTCATATATAGTGTGTGTACCGGATGTAGCATAGGACATGTGTTTGTTGTAAAGACAACTCTTTTTATAACAAACTCTCAATGCTTGCAGCTCTTTTTCCTTCTCTACTCACGTGATTGCTAAATGAAATGAGAGCGATATAATGGAATAGCTTATTGTGTGGATCGAGCACTGTACTATTTGGATTGAGCACATTACTGTACACGTAGGTTCATAGTTACGTGTTTCAGAACTACTGTAGTTACCATTCCGGCAAATCAAAATGAGTTCTTTTCAGAACATTCATTAATTAGGTTGCCTCAAAAGTTCTAAAAACACAAAAACTGTCCCGTTGTGCTGATGATTACACAATCTTTGTTAGATAAAACCCTAACTGGACCTTAATGGAAATTTTAGCTAAGAGATAACACCAAAATGTAAATAGAGTTGAAGTCGGAAGTTTACATACACCTTAGCCAAATACATTTAAACTCTGTTTCTGACATTTATTCAGAGTAAAAATTCCCTGTCTTAGGCCAGTTAGGATCACCACTTTATTTTAAGAATGTGAAATGTCAGAATAATAGTAGAGAGAATTATTTATTCCAGCTTTTAATTTATTTCATCACATTCCCAGTGGGTCAGAAGTTTACATCCACTCAATTAGTATTTGGTAGCATTGCCTTTACATTGTTAAACTTGGGTCAAACGTTTCAGGTAGCCTTCCACAAGCTTCCCACAATAAGTAGGGTGAATTTTGGCCCATTCCTCCTAACAGGGCTGGTGTAACTGAGTCAGGTTTGTAGGCCTCCTTGCTCACACACACTTTTTCAGTTCTGCCCACAAAATGTTCTATAGGACTGAAGTCAGGGCTTTGTGATGGCCACTCCAATACCTTGACTTTGTTGTCCTTAAGCCATTTTGCACCAACTTTGAATGTAATGCCTGGGGGTCATTGTTCATTTGGAAGAACCATTTGCGACCAAGCTTTAACTTCCTGACTGATGTCTTGAGATGTTGCTTCAATATATCCAGATCATTTTCCTGCCTCATGATGCCATGTATTTTGTGAAGTGCACCGGTCCCTCCTGCAGCAAAGCACCCCCACAACATGATGCTGCCACCCCTGTGCTTCAAGGTTGGGATGGTGTTCTTCGGCTTGCAAGCCTCCCCCTTTTTCCTCCAAACATAATGATGGTCATTATGGCCAAACAGTTCTATTTTTGTTTCATCAGACCAGAGGACATTTCTCCAAAAAGTATGAACTTTGTCCCCATGTGCAGTTGCAAACCGTAGTCTTGCTTTTATATGATGGTTTTGGAGCAGTGGCTTCTTCCTTGCTGAGAGGCCTTTCAGCTTATGTTGATATAGGACTCATTTCACTGTGGATATAGATACTTTGTACCTGTTTCCTCCAGCATCTTCACAGGGTCATTTGCTGTTGTTCTGGGATTGATTTGCACTTCTTGTCATGTTTTGTCTTAGATTGTCTTGTCATTTTGCTTTTCCCTCTGTTCATTTTCCCCCTGCTGGTCTTTTTAGGTTCGTTCCCCTTTTTCTCTCTCCCTTCCTCTCTCTCTTCTCTCTATCGTTCCGTTCCTGCTCCCAGCTGTTCCTATTCCCCTAATCAATCATTTAGTCTTCCCACACCTGTTCCCGATCCTTTTCCCTGATTAGAGTCCCTATTTCTCTCCTTGTTTTCCGTTCCTGCCCTGTCGGATCCTTGTCTATTGTTCACCGTGCTGTGTCTATGTATTGCCCTGTCGTGTCGTGTTTCCCTCAGATGCTGCGTGGTGAGCAGGTGTCTGAGTCTGCTACGTTCAAGTGCCTTCCCGAGGCAACCTGCAGTTCTTGATCAAGTCTCCAGTCTGTTCTCGTCATTACGAGTAGTATTATGCCTTTTGATTGTAAAGTTACTTTACTGGATTAAAGACTCTGTTTTCGCCAAGTCGCTTTTGGGTCCTCATTCACCTGCATAACAGAAGGATCCGACCAAGGAATGGACCCAGCGACTACAGATGCTCGTAACACTGCCGTCGAGATCCAAGGAGCCATGCTCGGCAGACACGAGCAGGAATTGTCTGCTGCTCGCCATGCCGTGGAGAACCTGGCCGCTCAGGTTTCCGACCTCTCTGGACAGTTCCAGAGTCTTCGTCTCGTGCCACCTGTTACTTCCTGGCCTGCCGAGCCTCCGGAACCTAGGGTTAATAACCCACCTTGCTACTCCGGGCAGCCCACGGAGTGCCGCTCCTTTCTCACCCAGTGTGATATTGTGTTCTCTCTCCAACCCAACACATACTCTAGCGAGAGAGCTCGGGTTGCTTACGTCATTTCACTCCTTACTGGCCGGGCTCGAGAGTGGGGCACAGCTATCTGGGAGGCAAGGGCTGATTGTTCTAACAATTACCAGAACTTTAAAGAGGAGATGATTCGGGTTTTTGACCGTTCAGTTTTTGGTAGGGAGGCTTCTAGGGCCCTGGCTTCCCTATGCCAAGGTGATCGATCCATAACGGATTACTCTATAGAGTTTCGCACTCTTGCTGCCTCTAGTGACTGGAACGAGCCGGCGCTGCTCGCTCGTTTTCTGGAGGGACTCCACGCAGTGGTCAAAGATGAGATTCTCTCTCGGGAGGTTCCTTCCAGTGTGGACTCTTTGATTGCTCTCGCCATCCGCATAGAACGACGGGTAGATCTTCGTCACCAAGCTCGTGGAAGAGAGCTCGCGTCAACGGTGTTTCCCTGCTCCGCATCGCAACCATCTCCCTCCTCCGGCTCAGAGACTGAGCCCATGCAGCTGGGAGGTATTCGCATCTCGACCAAGGAGAGGGAACGGAGGATCACCAACCGCCTGTGCCTCTATTGCGGATTTGATGGACATTTTGTCAATTCATGTCCAGTAAAGGCCAGAGCTCATCAGTAAGCGGAGGGCTACTGGTGAGCGCTACTACTCAGGTCTCTTCATCTAGATCCTGTACTACTATGTCGGTCCATCTACGCTGGACCGGTTCGGGTGCTACATGCAGTGCCTTGATTGACTCTGGGGCTGAGGGTTGTTTCATGGACGAAGCATGGGCTCGGAAACATGACATTCCTTTCAGACAGTTAGACAAGCCTACGCCCATGTTTGCCTTAGATGGTAGTCATCTTCCCAGTATCAGATTTGAGACACTACCTTTAACTCTCACAGTATCTGGTAACCACAGTGAGACTATTTCTTTTTGATTTTTCGTTCACCTTTTACACCTGTTGTTTTGGGTCATCCCTGGCTAGTATGTCATAATCCTTCTATTAATTGGTCTAGTAATTCTATCCTATCCTGGAACGTTTCTTGTCATGTGAAGTGTTTAATGTCTGCCATCCCTCCCATTTCTTCTGTCCCCACTTCTCAGGAGGAACCTGGCGATTTGACAGGAGTGCCGGAGGAATATCATGATCGGCGCACGGTCTTCAGTCGGTCCCGAGCCAACTCCCTTCCTCCTCACCGGTCGTATGATTGTAGTATTGATCTCCTTGCGGGGACCACTCCTCCTCGGGGTAGACTATACTCTCTGTCGGCTCCCGAACGTAAGGCTCTCGAGGATTATTTATCTGTGTCTCTTGACGCCGGTACCATAGTGCCTTCTTCCTCTCCGGCCGGGGCGGGGTTCTTTTTTGTTAAGAAGAAGGACGGTACTCTGCGCCCCTGCGTGGATTATCGAGGGCTGAATGACATAACGGTTAAGAATCGTTATCCGCTTCCCCTTATGTCATCAGCCTTCGAGATTCTGCAGGGAGCCAGGTGCTTTACTAAGTTGGACCTTCGTAACGCTTACCATCTCGTGCGCATCAGAGAGGGGGACGAGTGGAAAACGGCGTTTAACACTCCGTTAGGGCATTTTGAGTACCGGGTTCTGCCGTTTGGTCTCGCCAATGCGCCAGCTGTTTTTCAGGCATTAGTTAATGATGTTCTGAGAGACATGCTGAACATCTTTGTTTTTGTCTATCTTGACGATATCCTGATTTTTTCACCGTCACTCGAGATTCATGTTCAGCACGTTCGACGTGTTCTACAGCGCCTTTTAGAGAATTGTCTCTACGTGAAGGCTGAGAAGTGCTCTTTTCATGTCTCCTCCGTTACTTTTCTCGGTTCCGTTATTTCCGCTGAAGGCATTCAGATGGATTCCGCTAAGGTCCAAGCTGTCAGTGATTGGCCCGTTCCAAGGTCACGTGTCGAGTTGCAGCGCTTTTTAGGTTTCGCTAATTTCTATCGGCGTTTCATTCGTAATTTCGGTCAAGTTGCTGCCCCTCTCACAGCTCTTACTTCTGTCAAGACGTGTTTTAAGTGGTCCGGTTCCGCCCAGGGAGCTTTTGATCTTCTAAAAGAACATTTTACGTCCGCTCCTATCCTCGTTACTCCTGACGTCACTAGACAATTCATTGTCGAGGTTGACGCTTCAGAGGTAGGCGTGGGAGCCATTCTATCCCAGCGCTTCCAGTCTGACGATAAGGTTCATCCTTGCGCTTATTTTTCTCATCGCCTGTCGCCATCTGAGCGCAACTATGATGTGGGTAACCACGAACTGCTCGCCATCCGCTTAGCCCTAGGCGAATGGCGACAGTGGTTGGAGGGGGCGACCGTTCCTTTTGTCGTTTGGACAGACCATAAGAACCTTGAGTACATCCGTTCTGCCAAACGACTTAATGCCCGTCAAGCTCGTTGGGCGTTGTTTTTCGCTCGTTTCGAGTTTGTGATTTCTTACCGTCCGGGTAGCAAAAACACCAAGCCTGATGCCTTATCCCGTCTGTTTAGTTCTTCTGTGGCTTCTACTGATCCCGAGGGGATTCTTCCTTATGGGCGTGTTGTCGGGTTGACAGTCTGGGGAATTGAAAGACAGGTTAAGCAAGCACTCACGCACACTGCGTCGCCGCGCGCTTGTCCTAGTAACCTCCTTTTCGTTCCTGTTTCCACTCGTCTGGCTGTTCTTCAGTGGGCTCACTCTGCCAAGTTAGCTGGTCATCCCGGTGTTCGAGGCACTCTTGCGTCTATTCGCCAGCGCTTTTGGTGGCCGACTCAGGAGCGTGACACGCGCCGTTTCGTGGCTGCTTGTTCGGACTGCGCGCAGACTAAGTCGGGTAACTCTCCTCCTGCCGGTCGTCTCAGACCGCTCCCCATTCCTTCTCGACCATGGTCTCACATAGCCCTAGACTTCATTACCGGTCTGCCTTTGTCTGCGGGGAAGACTGTGATTCTTACGGTTGTCGATAGGTTCTCTAAGGCGGCACATTTCATTCCCCTCGCTAAACTTCCTTCCGCTAAGGAGACGGCACAAATCATCATCGAGAATGTGTTCAGAATTCATGGCCTCCCGTTAGACGCCGTTTCAGACAGAGGCCCGCAATTCACGTCACAGTTTTGGAGGGAGTTCTGTCGTTTGATTGGTGCGTCCGTCAGTCTCTCTTCCGGGTTTCATCCCCAGTCTAACGGTCAAGCAGAGAGGGCCAATCAGACGATTGGTCGCATACTACGCAGCCTTTCTTTCAGAAACCCTGCGTCTTGGGCAGAACAGCTCCCCTGGGCAGAATACGCTCACAACTCGCTTCCTTCGTCTGCTACCGGGTTATCTCCGTTTCAGAGTAGTCTGGGTTACCAGCCTCCTCTGTTCTCATCCCAGCTTGCCGAGTCCAGCGTTCCCTCCGCTCAAGCGTTTGTCCAACGTTGTGAGCGCACCTGGAGGAGGGTGAGGTCTGCACTTTGCCGTTACAGGGCACAGACTGTGAGAGCCGCCAATAAACGCAGGATTAAGAGTCCAAGGTATTGTTGCGGCCAGAGAGTGTGGCTTTCCACTCGCAACCTTCCTCTTACGACAGCTTCTCGTAAGTTGACTCCGCGGTTCATTGGTCCATTCCGTGTCTCCCAGGTCGTCAATCCTGTCGCTGTGCGACTGCTTCTTCCGCGACATCTTCGTCGCGTCCATCCTGTCTTCCATGTCTCCTGTGTCAAGCCCTTTCTTCGCACCCCTGTTCGTCTTCCCTCCCTCCCCGTCCTTGTCGAGAGCGCACCTATTTACAAGGTACGTAGGATCATGGACATGCGTTCTCGGGGACGGGGTCACCAATACTTAGTGGATTGGGAGGGTTACGGTCCTGAGGAGAGGAGTTGGGTTCCGTCTCGGGACGTGCTGGACCGTTCACTTATTGATGATTTCCTCCGTTGCCGCCAGGATTCCTCCTCGAGTGCGCCAGGAGGCGCTCGGTGAGTGGGGGTACTGTCATGTTTTGTCTTAGATTGTCTTGTCATTTTGCTTTTCCCTCTGTTCATTTTCCCCCTGCTGGTCTTTTTAGGTTCGTTCCCCTTTTTCTCTCTCCCTTCCTCTCTCTCTTCTCTCTATCGTTCCGTTCCTGCTCCCAGCTGTTCCTATTCCCCTAATCAAACATTTAGTCTTCCCACACCTGTTCCCGATCCTTTTCCCTGATTAGAGTCCCTATTTCTCTCCTTGTTTTCCGTTCCTGCCCTGTCGGATCCTTGTCTATTGTTCACCGTGCTGTGTCTATGTATTGCCCTGTCGTGTCGTGTTTCCCTCAGATGCTGCGTGGTGAGCAGGTGTCTGAGTCTGCTACGTTCAAGTGCCTTCCCGAGGCAACCTGCAGTTCTTGATCAAGTCTCCAGTCTGTTCTCGTCATTACGAGTAGTATTATGCCTTTTGATTGTAAAGTTACTTTACTGGATTAAAGACTCTGTTTTCGCCAAGTCGCTTTTGGGTCCTCATTCACCTGCATAACACTTCTTGCACCAAAGTACGTTCATCTCTAGGAGACAGAACGTGTCTCCTTCCTGAGCGGTATGATGTCTTCGTGGTCCCATGGTGTTTATATTTGTGTACTGTTGTTTGTCCAGATGAGCTTGGTACCTTCAGGCTTTTGGAAATTGCTCCCAAGGATGAAGCAGAGTTGTGGAAGTCTACAATGTTTTCTGAGATCTTGGCTGATTTCTTTTGATTTTCCCATGATGTCAAGCAAAGAGGCGCTGAGTTTGAAGGTAGGCCTTGCAATACATCCTCAGGTACCCCTCCAATTGACTCAAATTATGTCAATTAGCCTATCAGAAGCTTCTAAAGCCATGACACCATTTTCTGGAATTTTACAAGCTGTTTGAAGGCACAGTCAACTTAGTGTATGTAAACTTCTGACATAAAGTAGATGTCCTAACTGACTTGCCAAAACTATAGTTTGTTAACAAGAAATGTGTGGAGTGGTTGAAAAACAAGATTTAATGTGAACTTCTAACTTCAACTGTATACATTAAAAACCCTTTGGGGCACTAGTTGGGTCATTCCACCAATTTGGGGCTTTTTGAGAAGTGTAAGTTAGTAAAAAAAAATGTGTTGTTGATTTTACCTAATTTTAACATTCTGTCAAAGAGTACAGACAGGTTCAAATTCGGAAAACACATTTTCCCATCTCAAGAGGTTAAATTAAATAATCACTGTAGTAAGTGCCTATTAAGTGCCAAGTATCGTAACAGGGTTGACCGTAACAGGGTTGACCGTAACAGGTTTGATGATTTAATTTTAAATTAGACATAAATCCCCAGTGGGAATGGAAGCGTGTTGTGTGCAACAAGGAGTAGCAATTGAATGCGAGCTTCAGTTCACTTAATAGGGTTAAGTTTCAAATGAGAGACAGATTTAAATGAATCACTAATGACGTGAAATAAAGAATCGTCTTTGGAAATGACATTGTCAAAGCAACAAATAACTAGGGTAAATGATGGTGAAAATGGAAGGCATTTTGGGGTGAAGTGGTTAAATCTTCCTAAAAGTCACAGAGGGTGCACGAAAGAATCAAATCAAATCAAATCAAATTTATTTATATAGCCCTTCGTACATCAGCCGATATCTCAAAGTGCTGTACAGAAACCCAGCCTAAAACCCCAAACAGCAAGCAATGCAGGTGTAGAAGCACGGTGGCTAGGAAAAACTCCCAAGAAAAGCCAAAACTTAGGAAGAAACCTAGAGAGGAACCAGGCTATGTGGGGTGGCCAGTCCTCTTCTGGCTGTGCCGGGTGGAGATTATAACAGAACATGGCCAAGATGTTCAAATGTTCATAAATGACCAGCATGGTCGAATAATAGTAAGGCAGAACAGTTGAAACTGGAGCAGCAGCATGGCCAGGTGGACTGGGGACAGCAAGGAGTCATCATGTCAGGTAGTCCTGGGGCATGGTCCTAGGGCTCAGGTCCTCCGAGAGAGAGAAAGAAAGATGGAGAGAATTAGAGAACGCACACTTAGATTCACACAGGACACCGAATAGGACAGGAGAAGTACTCCAGATATAACAAACTTACCCTAGCCCCCCGACACAAACTACTGCAGCATAAATACTGGAGGCTGAGACAGGAGGGGTCAGGAGACACTGTGGCCCCATCCGAGGACACCCCCGGACAGGGCCAAACAGGAAGGATATAACCCCACCCACTTTGCCAAAGCACAGCCCCCACACCACTAGAGGGATATCTTCAACCACCAACCTACCATCCTGAGACAAGGCTGAGTATAGCCCAAAAGATCTCGCCACGGCACAACCCAAGGGGGGGCGCCAACCCAGACAGGATGACCACAACAGTGAATCAACCCACTCAGGTGACGCACCCCCTCCAGGGACGGCATGAGACAGCCCCAGTAAGCCAGTGACTCAGCCCCTGAGTCACTTAGCAATTCTTTATTCATATTAATAATCAGATTTATTGAATTCTACATGTGGTCTATATTCACTTTAATATAACATGCTTTTAAATGCAATATTGATGCAAAAGGCAGTGTTTTGAGGAAATTGTGTTTAAAGACAAAACCTAATGAATTGCAAAAAAAAGTCAGAAGAAAACCTGCATGAAACATTTGTATCATCAGCTGCATCGTCGTGACTCAGTAGATGGAATGATTTCCTGTGTAGTAATCAGTGTAGTCAGCTTTCCATCAAAGGTCGTTGAACAACGTCTGGGGAAAACTCACTCAGCCCATATCTGGCACTCTGAATAGCCCATCCGAAATGCTAGTTAAAGTGTTTGATGTGAGTGGTGTGAGTATTCCTCAGAAGTTCTTCACCAGCGGCGTGAAAGCCTTTGACAGGAAGCTTGCCTCACTGTTTAAAACACACAGCGGGGATTCAAACATACACCGAGTTAATCGACCTGTGCACTGTGACACACCTTTCAAGACAATTTCTCATACATGTCAATTGCAGTGCCTAGTTCATTTATCTGTTCAATCCTCGCTACATATTCAATCCCGGAAAAAGGTAGGAAGAGGAAAAGAAAAAGGGGAATGAAAGTGAAAGGGTTTTATTCGACACGAGGAGAAGCCTCGCCATGAATGATAGTGTCATTCTCTACCTTCCTCCAGGAGTTCAAAGATTTTGACATGCCTCACTTGTGATCACTTTGTCCAGTCTGATTCCTCTTTGAACGATGCCATGTCCTGGCGGGGAGTGAAAGCAGTGGGCAGGGTGAGGGGAAGTGAGGAATAGTCTCGGCGTTCAAAGCCATCTCTTTGTCAGTGAATCAGATAGCCCTGATCTTCGTGGATAGAGAGTGTGACGCACGGGCTGAATCCCTCGCCATCTTTCTTGCCCGAGGATTATTGTTGGCCGCCCACCACTCTACCCCCTTCACCCCTGATGACTCATCGCGGTATAGGTATGGTACCATGGTACCGACCTCACACCTGCGCCTCTGATCCTCAGCATCGATTGAACACGGCTTCACCTGTCAAGGTGATGCCAACAATCCGGATCCCTTCTGAACTTTTTTCTTTACTTCCTTTCATCCTCCTTCTCTCTAATTCACACAATCCAAGAAGAGACACAAATAAAAGAAAGACCATATTGAAGAAAATAAGTTTCCGCGTAGGTTCCATCTGTAGAAGTAATTGATGCCAGTTCTAGCTGTCACTTTTATCCTGTGGATTCAGTTCACACACTTTTGTAAATCAGTGTTTCCCTGTGAACAGGTGCTTCATTTAGAATACGTAAAAAAATATCAAATTATTTCGAGGGGCTTGAGTGGTGATGCACTGCTGTAGTGACACAAAGTGTACTATCTGATATTGTCACACTCCTCCTGAACTGTTTACCACACTCCCCTATGTATTTGTTTGGACAGTGAAGCTAAAACTTTTCATTTGTCTCTATGCTCCAGCTTTTTGGATTTGAGATCAAATGTTTCATATGAGGTGACAGTACAGAATGTCACCTTCAATTTGAGGGTATTTTCATACATATCTGTTTACCGTTTAGAAATGAATGCACTCACTTATATGAAGAACTGCACACCTTTGACTGTAAGTACACACCAAGCCAAACTTAGTCCGTTCTAAAATAATTAAGAACTGCTCTTTTCTCAACAGAGGAAGTCGCCTTGCTGGGAACCCAAATCTCTCAATGAAGTCAAAAGGGCATTGGATAGCACTTTAATGGAAAAAAGGTATGGATGGAACCAAGTGTTCTCTATGTTGCTTTGATTAAAACAGCTATTAAACTGTTTTACAAAATGTTGTTGCCCCATCTCAAGGATTACTTACTTAAATTGGTCCACACGGACCAAAGCGGGTTCGTTAAAAAAATATTACAAATCTTAAATACTTCCTCAATAACAACAGCTCCTTGGGCTGTTTTATCTCTCGATGCAGAAAAAGCTTTTGAAAGACTACAATGGTCATATCTCTGGTCTGTCTTGGAACAAATGGTAATTGGCTCCAATTTCATTAATATGATTAAAGCAAAACATGCCTGGGTCTCCAGAGTGGCGCAGCGGTCAGTGCTTGAGGCATCACTACAGACCCGGGTTCGTTCCCAGGCTGTGTGCGGGAGTCCCATGGGGTGGCGCACAATTGGCCCAGCTTCGTCCAGGTTAGGGGAGGGTTTGGCCGAGGGGCTTTACTTGGCTCATCGCACTCTAACTCCTTGTGACGGGCCGGGCGCCTTCAGGCTGACCTCGGTCATCAGTTGAATGGTGTTTCCTCTAACACATTGGTGCAGCTGGCTTCCGGGTTAAGCGGGCGAGTGTTACGAAGCGCGGTTTGGCGGCTTATGTTTAGGAGGATGCATAACTCGACCTTCGCCTCTCCCGAGCCGGTTGGTGAGTTGCAGCGATGAGACAAGATCGCAATTGGATATCACGAATTTGGGAATGAAAAGGGGGTAAAATACAAAACAAAAAAAGAGAAGATTTCTGCTGGTAGGCAGAAAGATGTTGGCTCTTAGATGGCAATTACCTCACTCTCTCCCAATTCGCCAGTGGATACAGTTATTATTAGAAGTTATAACATTATAATGATTGACAGCGAGAATGAATGGTGCTAGTCAAAGAACAATAGATGGACACATGTTGGATGGGTGGGGTTGGAGGTATGGGCTGAGAGGTTGGGGGTGGAGGCTCACTCCCTTTCCTTTACATACTAAATGTATAATTACTGTTTAACTCTGTAATATGATCATAATGATCAATAGTTTGTATTTAAATCAAATCAAATCACATTTTATTTGTCATGGTTAGCAGATTAATTTGAGTGTAGCGAAATGCTTGTGCTTCTAGTTCCTACAATGCAGTTGCCCACTGCACTGAGGCTAGGTAACACGGTCACCACCGATGAATCCAAGATTATCGAAAACTTCAACAAGCATTTCTCAACGGCTGGCCAAGCCTTCCGCCTGGCTACTCCAACCTCGACCAACAGCCCCCCCCGCAGCTACTCGCCCAAGCCTCTCCAGGTTCTCCTTTACCCAAATCCAGATAGCAGATGTTCTGAAAGAGCTGCAAAACCTGGACCCGTACAAATCAGCTGGGCTTGACAATCTGGGTCCTCTGTTTCTGAAACTATCCGCCGCCATTGTCGCAACCCCTATTACCAGCCTGTTCAACCTCTCTTTCATATCGTCTGAGATCCCCAAGGATTGGAAAGCTGCCGCAGTCATCCCCCTCTTCAAAGGGGGAGACACCCTGGAACCAAACTGTTACAGACCTATATCCATCCTGCCCTGCCTATCTAAGGTCTTCGAAAGCCAAGTCAACAAACAGGTCACTGACCATCTCGAATCCCACCGTACCTTCTCCGCTGTGCAATCTGGTTTCCGAGCCGGTCACGGGTGCACCTCAGCCACGCTCAAGGTACTAAACGATATCATAACCGCCATCGATAAAAGACAGTACTGTGCAGCCGTCTTCATCGACCTTGCCAAGGCTTTCGACTCTGTCAATCACCATATTCTTATTGGCAGACTCAGTAGCCTCGGTTTTTCGGATGACTGCCTTGCCTAGTTCACCAACTACTTTGCAGACAGAGTTCAGTGTGTCAAATCGGAGGGCATGCTGTCTGGTCCTCTGGCAGTCTCTATGGGGGTACCACAGGGTTCAATCCTCGGGCCGACTCTTTTCTCTGTATATATCAATGATGTTGCTCTTGCTGCGGGCGATTCCCTGATCCACCTCTACGCATATGACACCATTCTATATACTTCCGGCCCGTCCTTGGACACTGTGCTATCTAACCTCCAAACGAGCTTCAATGCCATACAACACTCCTTCTGTGGCCTCCAACTGCTCTTAAACGCTAGTAAAACCAAATGCATGCTTTTCAACCGTTCGCTGCCTGCACCCGCACGCCTGACTAGCATCACCACTCTGGATGGTTCCGACCTTGAATATGTGGACATCTATAAGTACCTAGGTGTCTGGCTAGACTGTAAACTCTCCTTCCAGATTCATATCAAACATCTCCAATCGAAAATCAAATCTAGAGTCGGCTTTCTATTCCGCAACAAAGCCTCCTTCACTCACGCCGCCAAACTTACCCTAGTAAAACAGACTATCCTACCGATCCTCGACTTCGGCGATGTCATCTACAAAATTGCTTCCAACACTCTACTCAGCAAACTGGATGCAGTTTATCACAGTGCCATCCGTTTTGTCACTAAAGCACCTTATACCACCCACCACTGCGACCTGTATGCTCTAGTCGGCTGGCCCTCGCTACATATTCGTCGCCAGACCCACTGGCTCCAGGTCATCTACAAGTCCATGCTAGGTAAAGCTCCGCCTTATCTCAGTTCACTGGTCACGATGGCAACACCCATCCGTAGCACGCACTCCAGCAGGTGTATCTCACTGATCATCCCTAAAGCCAACACCTCATTTGGCCGGCTTTCATTCCAGTTCTCTGCTGCCTGTGACTGGAACGAATTGCAAAAATCGCTGAAGTTGGAGAATTTTATCTCCCTCACCAACTTCAAACATCTGCTATCTGAGCAGCTAACCGATCGCTGCAGCTGTACATAGTCTATCGGTAAATAGCCCACCCATTTTTACCTACCTCGTCCCCATACTGTTTTTATTTATTTACTTTTCTGCTCTTTTGCACACCAATATCTCTACCTGTACATGACCATCTGATCATTTATCACTCCAGTGTTAATCTGCAAAATTGTAATTACTCGCCTACCTCCTCATGCCTTTTGCACACAATGTATATAGACTCCCCTTTTTTTCTACTGTGTTATTGACTTGTTAATTGTTTACTCCATGTGTAACTCTGTGTTGTCTGTTCACACTGCTATGCTTTATCTTGGCCAGGTCGCAGTTACAAATGACAACTTGTTCTCAACTAGCCTACCTGGTTAAATAAAGGTGAAATAAAAAAATATAAAAAATAATATCTAACAAGTAATCGAACAAACTCACAACAACCATCTTATACACACAAATGTAAGGGATGAATAAGAATATGTACATATAAATATATGTATGAGCGATGGCCGTGCGGCATAGATGGTATAGATGGTATAGAGCAGTATATACATATAAGTTGAGTGACGTAGGATATGTAAACATTATTAATGTGCTGTTATTTAAAGTGACTAATGATAGGCATAGGCAAAACGCAGTCGATGGTATGGAACAGTATAAACATGTGAGATGAGTAATGTAGGATATGTAAACATTATTAATGTGGCGTTATTAAAGTGACAGGGTGATACCTTTATTAAGTCAATTTATTAAAGTGGCCAGAGATTTGAGTCTGTATGTTGACAGCAGCCTCTCTATGTTATTGATGGCTGTTTAACAGTCTGATGGCCTTGAGATTGAAGCTGTTTTTCAGTACTGTACTGACCTCGCCTTCTGGATGATTCGGGGAGAACAGGCAATGGCTCGGGTGGTTCTTGTCCTTGATGATCTTTTTGGCCTTCCTGTGACATGGGGTGAAGTAGGTGTCCTGGCGGGCAGGTAGTTTTCTCCCGGTGATGCGTTGTGCAGACCGCACTACCCTCTTGAGAGCCTTGCGGTTGAGGGCGGTGCAGTTACCGTACCAGGCGTTGATACAGCCCTACAGGATACTCTCGATTGTGCCTCTATAAAGTTTGTAAATGTTTGTGAGTGTTTTAGGTGACAAGACACATTTCTTCAGCCTCCTGAGGTGTAGGTCCTTCTGTAGCTCAGTTGGTAGAGCATGGCGCTTGTAATGCCAGGGTAGTGGGTTCGATCCCCGGGACCACCCATATGTAGAATGTATGCACACATGACTGTAAGTCGCTTTGGATAAAAGCGTCTGCTAAATGGCATATATTATTATTATTATTAGGTGGACCATTTCAGTTTGTCCGTGATGTGTACGACAGTTTGAAAACTAATGACGTCATGTTCAGTTTATAACCTGTGGTAAACTGTATCATGTTTAGTACTCTCGGGAATTACATTTACATTTACATTTAAGTCATTTAGCAGACGCTCTTATCCAGAGCGACTTACAAATTGGTGCATTCACCTTATGACATCCAGTGGAACAGCCACTTTACAATAGTGCATCTACATATTTTAAGGGGGGAGGGGGTGAGAAGGATTACTTTATCCTATCCTAGGTATTCCTTAAAGAGGTGGGGTTTCAGGTGTCTCCGGAAGGTGGTGATTGACTCCGCTGTCCTGGCGTCGTGAGGGAGTTTGTTCCACCATTGGGGAGCCAGAGCAGCGAACAGTTTTGACTGGGCTGAGCGGGAACTGTACTTCCTCAGTGGTAGGGAGGCGAGCAGGCCAGAGGTGGATGAACGCAGTGCCCTTATTTGGGTGTAGGGCCTGATCAGAGCCTGGAGGTACTGAGGTGCCGTTCCCCTCACAGCTCCGTAGGCAAGCACCATGGTCTTGTAGCGGATGCGAGCTTCAACTGGAAGCCAGTGGAGAGAGCGGAGGAGCGGGGTGACGTGAGAGAACTTGGGAAGGTTGAACACTAGACGGGCTGCGGCGTTCTGGATGAGTTGTAGGGGTTTAATGGCACAGGCAGGGAGCCCAGCCAACAGCGAGTTGCAGTAATCCAGACGGGAGATGACAAGTGCCTGGGTTAGGACCTGCGCCGCTTCCTGTGTGAGGCAGGGTCGTACTCTGCGGATGTTGTAGAGCATGAACCTACAGGAACGGGCCACCGCCTTGATGTTAGTTGAGAACGACAGGGTGTTGTCCAGGATCACGCCAAGGTTCTTAGCACTCTGGGAGGAGGACACAATGGAGTTGTCAACCGTGATGGCGAGATCATGGAACGGGCAGTCCTTCCCCGGGAGGAAGAGCAGCTCCGTCTTGCCGAAGTTCAGCTTGAGGTGGTGATCCGTCATCCACACTGATATGTCTGCCAGACATGCAGAGATGCGATTCGCCACCTGGTCATCAGAAGGGGGAAAGGAGAAGATTAATTGTGTGTCGTCTGCATAGCAATGATAGGAGAGACCATGTGAGGTTATGACAGAGCCAAGTGACTTGGTGTATAGCGAGAATAGGATAGGGAATAAACACTGCTGATTGATTTTGAGACTGGTCTCTGTCCATTTTATGCAAATAAGAGTCTTACAAATTTCTAGAAGTGGACAGAGTGTTTAATTTAATTGGGTATTAAAACATGTAGGAATTTAATTCCTGTAACAATTATGTACCTTTTTTACCTTTTTTTAAAGTGGCAGCCCAGAGGTAAATATGACATGAACTGAGTATGTATGTTTATTGTACCTGTAATAACAAACCAAATACTAAACGTTTGAATACTTTAAAACACATATCTCATAAAAGTCCCATTAAACACAGTCTCAAACAGCCGCCTGTCCCTTTTAATAGCCAGGCAACAGCACACATTTCTGCAAATAAACACCTGTTTCAAATAAACCCTGGGTCTAAATTAATTGTTTATTGGTTACCATGAATTGTTTTTGAAGTTTAATGTTTGATTTGTTACATTATATAATTCAGTAATGACTCAAAAAAAATGATGTCAATCATCTGTTTTTATCGCCAGTAAGAACCTGCTAGCCATTGGCTGCTAACGGCTGAAAACTGCTAGCTAACTGGTAAGCAGAAAAAAAGGTAACAACTTCTAGTGGTAAAAGTAAGAATTGATGATAATACACAGTCACATTTTACACATTTATCCAGAGCCGACATAGAGGAGCAATTAGGGTTAAGTGCCTTGCTCAAGGGAACATTCACAGAGTTTTAATTTAGTCAACTCAGGGATTCCAATCAACCTTTCTGTTACTGGCCCAAAGCTCTTAACCGCTAGGCCACCTGCAGCCCACAGTCAAAGATGAGAATAATTATTCTGTCAAGGAAAAGTGTTTTTTTTATATATAGAGATAAACTAAGACAAAATAAACATGACACAGTGTGTAAATGATAACACATTACTGCAGGAAATTAAGAAAATTATTAAAATATAGGAAGTGAATGCTGCATTTAAACAATTAACTATGCAAATGAGCAAAAGTTGTCTGGTGAAGGAAATAGATGCCTGGCTCAAATAGAACCCTGTCTCTAGAAGCCTGTTGTGTTCAGTGATTTAAGCAATTAATACAGTGCCTTGCAAAAGTATTCTTCCCCCTTGGCATTTTTCCTATTTTGTTGCATTACAACCTTTAATTTAAATGGATTTGTATTTGTATTTAATGTAATGGACATACACAAAATAGTCCAAATTGGTGAAGTGAAATGAAGAAAAAAAACATGTTTCAAAAAATTCCAAAAAATAAAAAACTGAAAAGTTGTGCATGCATATGTATTCACCCCCATCACTATGATGACCCTAAATAAGATCTGGTGCAACCAATTACCTTCAAAATTCACATAATTGGTTCAATAAAGTCTACCTGTGTGCAATCTAAGTGTCACATGATCTGTCATATGATCTCAGTATATATACACCTGTTTTGAAAGGCCCCAGAGTCTGCAACACCACTAAGCAAGGGGCACCACCAAGCATAAAGACCAAGAAGCTCTCCAAATAAGTCAGGGACAAAGTTGTGGAGAAGTACAGATCAGGGTTGGGTTAAAAAAAAATCGGAATCTTTGAAAATCCAACGGAGAACCATTAAATCCATTATTAAAACATGGAAAGAATATGGCACCACAACAAACCTGCCAAGAGAGGGCCGCTCACCAAAACTCACAGACCAGGCAAGGAGAGCATTAATCAGAGAGGCAACAAAGAGACCAAAGATAATCCTGAAGGAGCTGCAAAGCTCCACAGCGGAGATTGGAGTATCTGTCCATAGAACCACTTTCAGCCGTACACTCCACAGAACTGGGCTTTACGGAGGAGTGGCCAGAAGAAAAGATTTTGCTTAAAGAAAAATATATATTTTTCGCCAAAAGGCATGTGGGAGACTCCCCAAACATATGAAAGAAGGTACTCTCGTCAGATTAGACTAAAATTGAGATTTTTGGCCATCAAGGAAGACATGGTGGTGGCAGCATCATGCTGTCTGGATGTTTTTCATCAGCAGGGACTGGGAAACTGGTCAGAGTTGAAGGAATGGTGGATGGTGCTAAATACAGGGAAATTCTTGAGGGAAACCTGTTTCAGTCTTCCAGAGATTTGAGACTGGGATAGAGGTTTACCTTCCTTCAGGACAATGACCCTAAGCAACACTCGAGTGGTTTAATGGGAAACATTTAAATGTATTGGAATGGCCTAGTCAAAGCCCAGACCTCAATCCAACTGATAATATGTGGTATGACTTAAAGATTGCTGTACACCAGCGGAACACATCCAACTTGAAGGAGCTGGAGCAGTATCGCCTTGAAGAATGGGCAAAAATCCCAGTGGCTAGATGTGCCAAGCTTATAGAGACATACCCCAAGAGACTTGCAGCTGTAATTGCTGCAAAAGGTGGCTCTACAAAGTATTGACTTTGGGGAGGGTGAACAGTTATGCACGCTCAAGTCTTATGTTGTTTTTTAAATTCTTGTTTGTTTCACGATAAAAAAATATTTTGCATCTTCAAAGTGGTAGGCATGTTGTGTAAATGAAATGATACAAACCCCCCAAAATCTATTTTAATTCCAGGTTGTAAGGCAACAAAATAGGAAAAATGCCAAGGGGGTGAATACTTTCGCAAGCCACTGTAGCCTGGGCTATTAATCTTGAAGTTTTTTTTTCATCCTGAAGCTTTACAGTAAGTGAATTTAGTGAAGTGAATTACACCTTCAAATGGGGGGTACTAGATAAATAAATTGCTTTTATTTCTAAAAGGTCAAACAGATATGTATGAAAATACCCTCAAATAAAAGGTGACATTCTGCACTCTCACCTCATATGAAACATTTGATCTCAAATCCAAAATTCTGGAGTATAGAGTCAAAATAAAAGGTTTTGCTTCACTGTCCAAACAAATAATATCCTCTCTGGGCCAAACAACAGAGCTACGCATTGCTGTCTCTCACAAAGTACCACTCTGTGTCTCTCTGTCAACAGTGGAGGCTGTCAGTGAAGTAAAGTCTTCCCGTTGGTTCAAAGTCAAGGTTGATCTACATCAGTCCATGGCTCAATACGTGATGATGCACATGCCAAACTGAAACAGGTTGACTGCAGCATTACTCCTAATTTTGGGGAATTACTAAAATACAGTTTTGAACATCCGGCAATGGATGAAGCTCAAATAAGACGTGTCTTCGTAGCATCTTACATTTTACATTTTTTTTAAGGCATTTTGACATGGTTTATCTGTTCGTTAAATGTTAATTGATAGTTAGTTGGGTGTCCTTTATTGCAAAAACAAAAGATGCCCAATTCCGAAAAGACTCTGACGAGGCATGGGAAAGAGAGCCCATCTGACAGCCCTTCTTCAGCTTCGGCGCATGCTAGCTCTGAAGAAGCACCAGAATGGTTCCAAATGGAGATGGGAATTACAAGGGCATTACAACATCTCTGGATACACTTTCTGAACGTCTCAACAAAATGTATGTGCTTGTCGATAAACCCCACGAAGACCAGAAAGTCACTAAGGGGCGAGTGGCATGGCTAGGATTTTGCCTGTGCTTTAGCTCCTTTACGTTTATTTTTTACCCTGAAAAACTCCACAGTCCTTAACGATTAAAAGCATACCCATAACATTATGCAGCCACCACTATGCTTAAAATGATGGATAGTGGTACTCAGTAATGTGTTGTATTGGATTTACCCCAAACATAACACTTTGTATTCAGGACAAAAAGTAATTTGTTTTGCTACATTTTTTTCAGTATTACTTTAGTGCGTTGTAGCAAATGTTTTGGAATATTGCTATTCTGTCGGCTTCCTTCTTTTTACTCAATTAGGTTAGTAATTGTGGACAACTACAATGTTGTTCATCCATCCTCATTTTTCTCCTATAACAGCCATTAAACCCTAACTGTTTAAAGTCACAATTTTCATGTTTCACCTGTCTTGTGCTTGTTTCCACACCCCACGAGGTGTCTCCTATTTTCCTCCATTATCTGTGTCTGCATCTGGGTCATATTCTGAGCCGTGATAGTACGAACTGGCCATGACTGACCTAGCAGACTCAGACCAGCTCCATAATACTGTCTCCTTGCAAGGAGCCACCATTGGAAAACACGAGGAGCTACTTCAGAACCATATTGAGGGACCCCATAACTTGGAGGAATTCCATGACCATATGTTCAACTAAATACTGGAGCAAGCCACAATTGAAACCTCCAGGGTGCCTAGTAACCTCGCTACTAGTGATGCTTCTCCCCAGCCTACTCCGGCTTCCCGAGAACTCCGCTTACCTCCTCCGGAGCGCTATGCTGGAGATAATGGAACCTGCCGGGCGTTTCTCTCCCAGTGCTCCCTCATCTTTGAGCTACAGCCCTCCCCATTTCCTTTGGATCGGTCGAAGATAGCGTATCTTATAACACTGATGTCTGGAAGGGCGCTCACCTGGGCTACAGCGGTGTGGCATCAACAACCCGCATTTGCCTTAGTCTGGATGATTTCGTGGACACCAAAATCATCCAGACTAAGGACACAGATTCCCCGGAGTCCGGGAGAGAGGCGGCTCGGAAGCTACTTCGTCTGCGTCAAGACTCTCGCATTGTTGCAAACTAACTGGTAGACTTTCGCATGCTGGCCGCCAAGAGTGCCTGGAATCCAGAGTCCCTGTTCATGGATTATCGGAGGAAATCGAAGACAAACTCACAGCCTGGGAGTTACCAAGGGTCCTCAACTCCCTCATAGCCTTGACTATAAGGATCCAACAGTTGCCTGTATTGTGGTACTACAGGACATTACATATCCACCTGCCCAGTAAAAGAACAGGCTCATCAGTAGGTACGGGTATGCTGGTGGGCCATACAGGGAGTCTCCAAACTTCCATTACTCATACTCCTCTCCACACTATCCCGCTGTGGAGTGACCGTTCAAAATCTCTCCAGGTGCTCATTGACTCTGGGGCTGACGAGAGCTTTATGGACACTACCCTGGTATCTGAGCTGGGTATCTCTACTCAACTCCTCTCCATTTCAATAGACGCTAGAGTTTTGGATCGATTCTCGATTGGCAGGGTCACTCACCGTACGGTTCACATTAACCTGCAAGTGTTGGGTAATCACAGTCCATACAGTTTCTACAAATTGAATCTCCTCATACACCTGTGGTTTTGGGATTGTCATGGCTCCAGAGACACAACCCCCTGATCGACTGGGCTACTGGTTCTGTCCTGGGCTGGAGCCCATTCTGCCACGCACATTGCCTTAAGGCGGTGGAGCCTGCCCTGAGACATCCTTCTGCGGGCTTGGGAAAAGTCACAGATCTCTCTGCCGTACCAGGATTTCCGGGAGGTCTTCAACAAGGCTCGCGCCACATCCCTTCCTCCGCATCGACCCTACAAATGTGCTGTTGACCTCCTCCCGGGCACCACACCACCTTAGGGGTGGCTTTATTCCCTCTCTGGTCTGGAGAGCAAGACCATGGAGGTATACATTGAGGACTCTCTAACTGCCAGGAGCATGCGTCCTGCTGCCTCCCCTGCTGGAGCAGGGTTTTTCTTTGTGCATAATAAGGCCAATCAGGACCTGGAGACTACTCTTCATTGCCTCATCTCCGCAAACCCCACCACCTGGAGCGAGCAACTTGTGTGGTTGGAATATGCCTGCAACTCTCCTTCCTGCTCAGCCACTGGACTCTCGCTCCTCAAGTTTTCCTTGGGTTACCAGCCCTCGCTCTTCCCTGAGCAAGAGGAAGATGTCAGCATACCCTCGGCCCGGATGTACGTCCGCTGTTGTCGGTGTACCTGGAAGAGAGCCCAGTCCGCTCTTCTTAAGACCACCTCCAGGTATCGGCTACAGGCGGATCGCCACTGGACCCTGGCTCCCCACTATCGGCCCGGGCAGAAGGTATGGCTGTCCACCTGCCCCTCCAGGTGGCGTCACAAAAACTTCCCCCCCATTTTATTGGTCCATTCCCCATCTCCAAAGTCCTTAGCCCCTCTACTGTTTGTCTTCTGTTTCCCCGTACCCTCCGTCTACATCCCACTTTTCATGTGTCTAGGATTCCAGTACCTGGTTGACTGGGAGGGTTATGGCCCGGAGCAGGGGTGCTGGGTTCCCACTAGGAACATCCTGGACCCAGTCCTCATCGCTGAGTTACGCCGCCGACACCCCGGTCTACCAGGTATGTGCCCTGCTAGGACGCCATGTGGTGCCCTTAGAGAGGGGAGAGGGATACGGTCACACCATGATCTGTTTCACCTGTCTTGTGCTTGTCTTCACCCCCCACCAGGTGTCTCCTATTTTTCCCCATTATCCCCTGTGTATTTATACCTGCGTTTTCTGTTTGTCTGTTGCCAGTTTGTCTTGTCTCGTCAGGTTGTCCCAGCGTGTTTTCTGTGTGTTACCTTTTCTCTAGTTTTGTTTTCTAGTCTTCCCGATTCCAACCTTTCTGCCTGCCCTGACCCTGAGCCTGCCTGCCTGCCGTTCTGTCCCTTGTTGACTGCCTTGGATTATGAACCTCTGCTTGCCCTCGACCTGCCCTTTAGCCTGACCCTTTGTGATAATAAATATTCTGAGAACCGAACCATCCGCCTCCTGTGTCTGCATCTTGGTCATATCCTGAACTGTGATACCATTGGCCTCATGGTGAAATCCCTGAGGGGTTTTCTTCCTCACCGGCAACTGAGTTAAGAAGGACGCCTGTATCTTTGTCGTGACTGTGTGTATTGATACACCATCCAAGGTGTAATTAATATCTCACACTGCTCAAAGGGATATTCATGCTTTTGTATTTTTTCCCATCTACCAATACGTGCCTTTCTTTACGATGCATTGGAAAAGCTCCCTGGTTTTTTGTTGTTGAAGCGGTGTTTGAAATTCACTGTTAGACTGAGAGACCTTACAGATAATTGCATGTGTGTGGTACAGAGATGAGGTAGTCATTCAAATAGAATTTTAAACACTATTATTGCACACAGAGGAAGTCCATTCAACATATTATGTGACTTGTCAAGCAAATGTTTACTCTTGATCTTATTTAGGCTTGCCATAACAAAGGTGTTGAATACTTATTGACACAAGACATTTCAGATGTTTTATTAATTTGTTAAAATTTCCACTTTGACTTTATGGGGTTTTGTGTGTAGGCCAATGACAAAACATCTAAATGGAATGGATTTTGAATTTAGGCTATAACACAACGAAATGTGGAAAAGGTGAATGGGTGTGAATACTTTCTGAAGGCACTGCAGATCCATATGCAAACATACACCTTTTCATAACATTCCATATTATCCAAAGCTCTGAGAGATGGTATCACATTTTTATGGTTCAACAAAGGAATCAAAACATTTGGTCAACTGTATAGAGATGGTGAACTATTATCCTTCCAACAACTGGCATCTCATTTTCAGTTACCACAAACTAATTTCTTCAAGTACTTCCAGGTCAGGCATGATATAGCCACTCAACAGGAAGGTAGGATTCAGCCCATAAATACATCCACATCTGATAAACTGTGGTTGGAGAGGAGAGGGATGAAAGGTTTCATTTCATACATGTACTCTGGTCCACAAGAAGTGGGGAAAGCTCTTTTTAGATGCTCAACGTCTTTAATTTAACACAAGGCACAAGTTGAGACAGTTCACTCTTTTACATAGGGTCTACTTTACACCAAAGAGGCTATATACAATTAATTCTTAATAATATTCTACATTTTGTCCAAGGTGTAAAACAGGTGTGGGCACCCTTATGCAAATGTTTTTGTCCTGTCCAAAACTGGGTCCGGTTGCAACAGTTGGTCGTAATAGGGTTGTGACTCGATGTAAAAGCTTCTACGGCTAGTAAGTAGAGAGCAGGAGTAGGGTGTTAAATTAGAACTTTTAAAAAAGGATCTTCTTTCAGGATATGCACAGAAAATAATAGCAATCTTCATTTTCTATATTTACTATATTTCACAACCTCCTCTGGCTTTTCTCACGCCTATGCGTGAGTCAATAGCTAAATAACACACTTGATTTATGCTACATTATAGCATGCTGAATGTGTTTGATCACCTCTACTTATTTGACCAGCCAGAGATAAAAAATTATGTATGGGGGATTCTTGTAAAAACACGTCTTGAAACTTTTGCCTTTCATTCCAAAATAGACTGTGTTTGAAATGTCATTCTTCAGTTTACAACAACAATATATTAAAGAGGCTCTACTGAAGTTTAGTTGCTAATTGTTTACCTCCAAATGTGTTGCCTGCAGTTCATATAAACATATGATGCAACATTAATACATTTCTTAGCTCATGAAGCTTCCAAAATCTTAGTTTTAGGCAAACAGTAATATTATTTTGGGTGTGGGGAGGTGTGCCCCTATTTGTCCAATAAGGTCATTTCTGGGAAATATTTATATCCGTTTGTCACGTTCTGACCTTTATTTCCTTTTTTTTGTATTTATTTAGTATGGTCAGGGCGTGAGTTGGGTGGGCAGTCTATGTTTGATTTTCTAGGTTTTGGGTATTTCTATGTTTCGGCCTAGTATGGTTCTCAATCAGAGGCAGGTGTCATTAGTTGTTTCTGATTGAGAATCATACTTAGGTAGCCTGGGTTTCACTGTGTGTTTGTGGGTGATTGTTCCTGTCTTTGTGTTTTGCACCAGACAGGGCTGTTTTTGGTTTTCCACGTTTATTGTTTTGTAGTGTTCGTGTTTATCTTTGTTTATTAAACATGAATCAATTTAATCACCCTGCGTTTTGGTCCGCCTCTACCTCACCCCAAGAGAACCGTTACACCGTTTAGGTAACCTATTTTGGCTCCCCCCCCCCCCCCGAGTTTAAAGTTTTTTTTATAGCGGCTTTAATGTACGTAGATAAACACTGTTTAATAGCCCCATGGAAAGAATAGTATATCAATATTCTAATTTTAGTGTCTTTCATGAAGTGGGAGAGGGGTGTTAACAAAGAAAACAAAATATGTTGCAAATTAAAGAAGTCTTTTTGTTGTCGTCGATGAATTATGAAATGTGTAGAGAACGCAGAATCAAATCCCATAATTATAATTTGGTCGACTCCCTTTTGGAACTTCATCGCCGTGGAAAGTGTTTAACCAAGTGCATCCTCTTCACTCCCAATGCATTCCAAATTGACCCAAAAAGGCATGTCTCATGTCTAGACAGCCACTTAAAAACTTTATTTCCTTTAATGCAAACTACTTCCAAAACTATGCTCTGCCTTTTTGTGCAGCCATTAGATTTTTTTTTTAAAGATCACTGGAAACTAACTGAATGAAATTATTCATTACCAGTCGTAATTTCCCGAAAATGTCCAGGTTATTTTTCACTTTCCTACCAGCAGTTCCATCTTAGCTGCACATTGGGATTCCTGTTTATTTGACGACTTGTCACGGGTAGGGCTGTGGCTCTCTGCAGACATGAATTTCAAATGAACAGAACGTTTTCCCAGCTCTTGAAAGCTTCTAGAGCCGCAATGCTTCTTCAAAACTGTAGCTTCATTGTAAGAGAGAATCCCTAATAGAGTGGTAGAAGTGGAATAAGTCAGTGGTCTTAAGAGAAGCCGCAAGTGGCGTATAAGTCATGGTTTAGAGTATTGCACTTGGAGTTTAGTCACAATGTGTGTCCCTGATAAGTTAGCCAAAACTCAGACTATGTTCCAGGAAATATGTCTTCTCGATTTCTGTGTGGCCCTGGTCAGATTGAGACGACTAAAGGGATTGCTTTTTCCCAAGCCATACACATGTAAATTGTCACTGCCAAGATGTCAATTTATGTCTCCTCATCCAAACTCCTCTGAATAGTTCCTACAACAGGAGACTGGAAGTGTTAACGTGAGCTGCATAGCCCTCGAATCGGAATCCAAAGCACTTAAAAGAATGTTATGGATCTTCACACGTTGCATTTTTTCGCCACTTTTTAAAACCGTGTCTCTCCAACCTCTTTCTCAGCCTCCCAAGAGCAGGAACGCTGGTACTTTCGGCCTGTCTGGCGTGAACGGTGCACGGGGCACAGAGCTCTATGGTCAAATAACTTATAAACCTGTACTCCTGCTTTTTGGAAATGAACAAGTGAAGGGAAAGAGAGCCCAGGAGAGCAGAGGTGGCTCCCGCTTTTGCAATATAAATGGTGTCGGTAGAGGTGAATGAGGTGCGAAGACTGTGCAATAATCCAACATTTCCGTCTCACTGTTTCCACAGCAGCCTAGGGAAAGTGGGACAACTCTCTTAGCTTTGGAGGAGGTCCAGACTCCACCTCCTCTATAATGGTTATGGAGCTGGCGGTCTGTGGCCGGCCCAGACATGCTTCAATAACTACTAATACCAGGCACAGGACAAAGAACAGAGGCTGCCCTTGAAGTTAAACCAATGCTGTTAAAGATACAGTATGAAAGTTTTAGGGGATCCCTTTTGGCTCAACAGCAAATGTTCTAAACAGCCTCTTTAAAAGTCCAGCCTCAAATCTACCTCAATCTACCTCAGTGCTAGAGGCATTACTACAGACCCTGGTTTGATCCCAAGCTGTTGCAGACAGCCTTGACCAGTTAGACCCATGAGGCGGCAAACAATTGACCCAGCATCAACTGGGCTCGGGGAGGGTTTGGCCGACTGGGATGCCTTTGTCCCATCGTGCTCTAGTGACTCCTTGTGGTGGGGTGGGTGAATGCATGCTGACTACAGTCACCAGCTGTACAGTGTTTTCTCTATACAATTGGTGCGGCTGGCTTCCGGGTTAAGCAAGCAGTGTGGCTTGGCGGGGTCGTGTTTTGGAGGACGAATGGCTCTTGACCTTCGCCTCTCCCAAGCCCGTACGGGAGTTGGCACAAGACTCACTACCAACTGGATATAACGAAAAAAGGGTAAAATAAAAATAAAAAAGTAACAGGAGGGGTTTGAATAACATGTATTATGACCTTGTTTAGCACAAAAGTCAATGGGGGTTTAGCAGGTAAACATTTGTATCACAGCATGATACTGCTATTAGTATCTTTATTCTGCTCCACATCCCCTTACTGTCAAAATTGTTCTGATGAATAATGATATCTAAGAGTTGTTTTCTATAGGAAACCCCATTGGACTCTAGTGGGCCCACAGCTTGAGTGGTTTAATGCAGCCATAGAAAACAGACTCACTTTTCTGGCCCTGAGGCCACAGACGCTCTGCCTCGTGTATGTTCTCACTGTTGTGTGTCAGCCTCAAACCACAACATTGCACATTTCAAAGCCCACACTTTGACGAGGGCTCCAGATCAAACAAGCAGAAGTGATGAACAGCAGTGCAGCTTAAGGTTTTCACTTTGACTCTTTGAGCTATAAAAGCTGAAAGCTCACTTAGTCAGTAAACACAAAATAGAAGCAGACAGCCCTTGACATGAAAGAATGACATCACTGGGAGAGAAAGCGTCCTCCATTTTAATAATGCCCATATAAGGATCTGTCAGAAAGGCAAAAGTGAAGACACCTGAAAAACCATTGATTAGTCAGCACTGCCATTGAGCATTCAGCTACTACTACCCCAGCTGGGCTGATCTTATTGTCCCAGCTTGTAATGTGGTCGAGGTGTGCGTGCGTGTTGTAATACAACTGGTTGCCACAGTAAACATATTAGAGGCACACACCAGGAGATGAATCATGAAGCTTACTTTTTTGGGTGGGCTAATTTTATGAGGCAGATACTGGCGCCTAGGCTGGTAACGAATACAAATGCTTTGGCTTTCAACATCTGGTAAATACTAAATGAAATGCACACACACACACATAGAGAAGTGGCTGACGTTACACTGCAATGGCCCAATGGTTCACATAACGTGGACAGCCTCGTCGTCAAATGGACAGCCTCGTCGTCAAATTCAGTGTCGTCTTGCACTTATTGTGAAAAAGCACCAGTCAGTCTCTTTTGGAAACAGAGGATCATCATTTCCTGGAAATACCTCTCCATCAACTGTCACAATATAGACCACAATGGGCCCTAATTCATTCTAGAGTACATAGATTTAAGTCAGAGGATTCTTTCGTTTTCTTTAGAGTAAAGTGACTCTAAGAGAGTCCCGTGTAATAGGAACATACAGACACTACCACTGCAGTGGGAAGAAAGGATGAGCTATGCAATGTTTTGCAAATTATTGCACAAAAATAATGTGCCTAAAAGAATAATTATTTGATAGGCAGAGCAAAGGTCTTGATCTATATTTCTACTAAAACACTTGTAACTAGACTAAAACGTTTGCACAACATCGTGGGTAAAATCAGAATCTTGTTTTCCATGTTGAAAAGATAAGACAATACTAGACTGGGCCTCTAACTAGTTGTAGTCTTTTTTTTTCACACAAAATACCAACATACACACACAAACAACAACTACATTTCTTCTGCCCAGACCCACATGCTCACATGCCTAGTGCCTGTATTATTGGCCTTAAATTTAACCAATTTGTTTTTCTTGGTCGCCCATGCCATTTCAATATTTTAATAATAACTTATTCGATTCTTCCATTGTGTTAATGATGGCGAATTCATTGTATTTCCGAGTTTTTAATATATGTTTTTTCAATCGTCCAGCCCATTGGGTATTTCACTACACCCCATATGCCATTTCTTGAAATATACAGACAGACGGATTAAAAGTATGTTTACATTGTAATACTTCTGACAGCTACCCACAAATTCCGGACTTTAAAGCCTTCCTAGAAAGCATGTATTTGTATTTGCATTGTGTTTGTTTTTATTATGGATCCCCATTAATCTTTCTGGGGTCCAGCAAAATTAAGGCAGTTATTGCAATTTCAAAAACATTACAATACATTCACAGATTTCACAACACACTCTGTGCCCTCAGGTCCCTACTCCACCACTACCACGTGTGTGTGTGTGTGTGTGTGTGTGTGTGTGTGTGTGTGTGTGTGTGTGTGTGTGTGTGTGTGTGTGTGTGTGTGTGTGTGTGTGTGTGTGTGTGTGTGTGTGTGTGTGTGTGTGTGTGTGTGTGTGTGTGTGTGTGTGTGTGTGTGTAAATGTTTGTGTTGCTTCACAGTCCCCGCTGTTCCATAAGGTGTTTTTTTAATCGTTTTTAAAAAATCTAATTTTACTGTTTGCGTCATTATTAGTTTTACACTTAAGACATGACTCCACTGTTGTGCTGTAGAATTTGTGAATTTTGTCTCTTGTAACAAGTTGTAATCTGTTGTCACTTAACAAGTTGTAATCTGTTGTCACTTTATCCAGAAAAAAATGTATTTCAACTAGAAAATGCTGTCATTATCACTTCTCGTTCCAAATTTCTGTCCACTGGGAAAGTATTTTTGGGAAGACTAAAGGGTGTATTGAGCAAATGATGTCTCTATTTGTATGTCCTAGGTTAGATATTTTGGAGTGTGTATTCAGGCTTTACTTGCCGAACTTGACTCACGTCTTAAGTAGATTTATTAAAAACCAGGGAATTCACTTGGTTTCTGAGAAGAGTTTGCAAAATTAAAAGTTGGGAATCTCAGGAAATATTTATGGTCATATCAAAGGGGGCAGACTGCAGTGCTTACTTTAAAAAAGGATGCACCAACGAAGTTCATTCAAGTTCATGGAGATTAAACCTTTTTTCATTGTTGAAGATATCATGACACGATCATGACACGACACAAACCTCTTATTGAGTGTCACTATCCTGCCCATTCTCAAAAAATGCAATCTAAGTGGTCTAGGCTTATGTATAGCAGTGTAGTGGAATAAGGGTCTTTCAATGAGTCTGAATTCAAAGTCCTTGGATAACCCTTGTGGATATTTAATATGTAAAGCAGCAAGTTGCTGGATTTGTATTGTCACAAGACCAGCATAGTTGCGCAGGTGTACTAATCAGTTCAGGATGTACAGTATTATTGAAATGATTAACAAATGCATGTACTGTAGCTACTCACGTATCTGTATTTCATATGTACATTATGACTTGCAATCAATCATATGGATTAGGGAGACTTTACCGTAACATGACTCCCATCTCTAAAGATATTTTGAAGCAGGGCTTTGTCGAGAGTCAACTCGTGACCCCATGGCAAAAGGGATCCCAGTGGGAAAAATATGTCATAAAGGTACACTCCAAAAATCTACGGTTTCCAGATGTTTTTACCCTGTAAACATAGTCTAGTGTCATGATACATCATATTTTTGGGGGGTTATTTATTTGATGTTACTTTAGTATTGCTATGTTCATATACTTACAATAAAATAACTGGAAAATAATACCTTTTCCAGATTGCTTCCTTGCTATTCCTTTCAATTCCTCAAAGTAATGTGCCAAAGACAAGAACGTAAAAAGAAAAAGAAAAACATTACATGTACTTCTTGGCCTGTATTCGCTGACGCGAGCCGAACATGCAACTTTTTGGGCAAAAGATCAGAATTGGTCTGCCTGTGAGATGGCTGTGGCTAGATGGTATACAGGTATGGTAATAAAGTTGCATGTTGGAGTCGCTTCAGGGAGAATTTTTAACATTTTAGCAACCCTAAAACTAACCCTTTTACTAAACCTGCTACAGTACGTTAATTCTCTACAAAAACTCACTTCTTACTGATAATAACATAGTCAAAACCTGACAAGACATGATAGTAAAACTCAAGTCTTAGAAGTACAGTGCAAATCTAACTGACCCAAAAAGACAGTTTATATTCAAATGAAAGCATTTTATACAAAGCTAAAAAAACTAAAATGTGACCCACACAGAAACATCTAAAACACTAACTTTGCAAACCTGACTATGATGTCATGAAAGACATCACAATGATGTCATTACAACCAGTTTTGCCCACTGGGGCACTTTAAACCTTTCCCTGTAACAGCCCAGTGAGGTCATGGCTCAGAGCCATTGAACATCCGGGTTCATTATGCAGATATTGTATACTGAAAACCCACAGATTATCCAGTGACCTGGTGAAACCTCCCAACCGCACCAGGTCCAACCCTCTCATCTTCTCAGCATCTCTCAATAAGGTACTTAACTCGGGTTTGCTGTTTGAGTGTGGAGCTGCAACATCCATAAGACAAACCACTAAACTGTTTTTCATGTCTAAAATGTCATCCTGATCCCATTTCAGTTCACTGAACTCTCCTTAGGTGAATAGTCCTTCAGTGAAACCTATGTTATCATAGTCAACTCAATCATATGCCTTTTACAATTAGAAATGAAAGGGAAGTCTAGGTAGCAGTGCAGCATACACAAGGTGGAGCAAAACATCCACCCCCTTTTTCATCATTGGTTCCTTCCTTTGAGAAGTTGGGGGTGTGAATCTTTTCTTTTTACTATACGACACGAAATGCGAAACATTGAGAGTCAGCAGCCCATGCCTGTGTGATTTCCCGAGCCCCCAAAGTGCACTCGTGAGATAATGAACATTTCACGCCAATGGCTTCCTGTTAGACGGCTATGGTCCTCATGTGAGACGGTACTCAGCACCAGGGAATCTAGGGCCGGGGCCCTCTCATATTATCCTCCGTTCTTCCCCTCTTCTTCCCTCTTGTCCTAATTGAAGCCCCTGGAGGCCCATCATTTCTCCCCCCGACCACCAACACCTAAATGTTAACTCAGGACTCCCAGCTTAGGCTGGCCTTGCTTGGGGTCAGACAGGAGATCTCCCCTGGGGAACATCACTCATCTTGTGGCAGAGGCGTCCCGGGACCCTTCAGTCTACCACTCCAGCTGAGTGGTAGACTCCAGCCTTCCTCTCTCTTCCCTTTCTCTCACTCCTAAAATCCCACAGCCCCCCTCGCTCCCCCTTCCACATGGTGAATGTCCACGGGCCTCATCTCCTCGCGCCCTATTAACAAAGTGTCCCATGTGGGACACTTACGCGCATGTAGGGCACGTTGAATGCTTGTATCAGAGCGCTCAAAGACACCTACTGACAACACACTGACAATGAATGAGGTAAATGGAGCGAGATGAGTCTACCAGGAAACCTAAAGACCAGGTGGATCCCAGCTACAACCCTAGTGTACGTTTAAATCACGGAGTCACTAGGACACATTATTTATGAGCTTTGGAGGTTCTCCTTGGATTAGCAATAGGATACATTCTGAATCCTTTTTTACTAGACACGGAGGAACTGCATGCACAGTAATAGTGAAATATGTGACTCACCAAGTGCACATTATGGATAATACCACACTAAATGTACATGGGATATGGGGCCAATATTTAAGGAGGAAAGGAATAAAACATGTTGGTTCGGTGTATCCCTACTCTGTGGTCAGCATGTAACACAGGAAGGACGTGATGAGTAGGAACTGAAGTCCACCTTGACAGATCTGGCTCTCTTCCATTATAGTGCCTGTGGAATCATTGTTCTTTAGGGAAAAAAAACAGACCAGACTTTTCATGGAGAAGATAACTTTATGTTACCATATTATGTAGTGTCTCCAAGGCACTCTGAATACTAATGTGAAGCAGACCAAGGCCCGAAGCAGTATATTCAAAAATAAAAATAAATGTTAGCATGTGTTGTTTGTGTTCATCTTTGCCTTGTAATAAGAATGAATAATACTCTCCCTGAATTAGGCTGAATAGCAAGTGTGTGAAATTGCCAGCCAATCAAGACACCAATTGGCTAATTACCTTGTCAGCGACAAAAGTGAATAGGTTCCTTCTGAGTGTCATTCCATTTGCAAAGGACCTGTTAGCAAATGATCTTGTGCACCTGTAAGAGCAGAGCAGCTCTCCCAGATGTCTGACAACTATTTCCACCCCTCCCCCTCACTCTCGCAGGGTCCTTGGATGCACTAGCCTCTCTCTATTTGTATCCGTTTGACTTCCTCCCCATGGCTGTGCCTCCAGTAGCAGTGGTAACATGACACAGAGGCCTGATTGCCAGACCCTGTTGGGGAGGGCTCATTCATCAGCAGCGTGAAAGGCTGTGTTTAACTGCCATCCGTCAAACACAGAGTGGAGTGGGAGAGGATGGAGAAGTCTGTCTGGGCTTGGGTTCAGCTTCTATGCTGTGGCCCCATATAGGCAGGCCAAAGGTGAATAATCTGCCTCATTCCATCATAGAGCTGTTTTGTTATGCCAACTACCATGTAAAATAAAATAGAAACTGGTTGTAGAGGCCTCCACTCCACACGGTAGAATGACTGTCCCTGAATAAGAGATGTGCTTTTTCTGATTTTAAATAATTATTGTGACTCAAAATTGACATGACACAGTGGGATGCCTTTCGATGCGACTTCGTCTCACAGCAGTTGCAGATCCGTAGGGGCCAGATGGTCGCCTTGCACATTCTACCACAAAACCACAACAGTCCATTATGCCGGGCCCTACCCACTGAAACACAGATGACTCAGCGACAAGGGAGCTGCCGTCTAGCTTTTAACTCTCCCTTTTAACTCTCCCTCTAGCTTTTAACTCTCCCCCCATAAGTCTCAATACGGGTATAATCCTTCCCATCCTCCTGTCCTTGGTGACACTGGCCTGGGTCGCAGCGCCAAGAGCACCATTCAAAATTTAGTGGGTGTGGGCCTCGCACTGTGGTGTCAGGGGAACATGATCAGCGTTATTGCCCAGCCACTTCTGGAAATGCCAACATTTGGTTGGATGGCGCGTCTGAGAGGGCGGTAGGTGAAGCGTAGCCTAACCGTGAAGGGGCGTTCAGTGCCCGGAGAGGAAAGTTGGAAGATAAAGAGTGGTTCTTTCCCTGAACAAAGGAGACCGGCGTTTCAACAACTGCCTTTCAGTGACAATGCTCACGTACTGCCAATGACCTCCACGAGCTGTGTGCCGCATCACGGCCAGTGACAGTGAAAACACATCACTGCAAATGTTCTTTCCCTGGCTATATCTAGGCTATTCTATACATCTACTCAACTTCATTGCTTCCTCAATGTCGGTTGACTGTAAGGATTTCTAATCTCCTTGCTAGGTTTGTTCAGTGCTGATGGCATTTGAATATAATCAAATGAGTCAACATCATTCTTTGACTAACACCACTGATTTACTTGAACAGGCTTAGCTATTCAAAGCAACTGGCGAAAGGTGGTAGTGTGGTATAACCTTACAGACAACCTTGTTTGAATTTATACCATTCTAAATACCCAAGAGTCTAGTATGCCGTAATTCAAACTGTAGGCCTATGTTATACTAGTGTTTCATCCAACCTATCACGTTCCATATCCATTCACAGCCATTTGAATGTTCAGCCCACAGATCGGAAAGGTAACCTTTGGGGACCACTTTATCGCTACAAGTGTTTTGCTTGGCAAAAACAAGTTATGTAGGCCTAGCTGCTATCGGTCAGGGAAAGGGTAAGCAAACCAGGTGTAACATGCAAAGCAGGGCCCCTAAGTGGGTTAGTGACAGCCCAGTGTGGGGGCCCCACCATCAGTGGATGACATGATAATATATTTCCCTCGTCCCAGTTGTGTTGGAAAATTAACTCATCATTCATGCCTTGAGATCTACTGTGTTTCCCTGTCAAACCTTATCCAATGGATAGGAGGACCTATGTCATCTAGTGCAGATGGTGTGAATAGAAGTAGTACTGGAATGTGCCTCTGGGGTGCCCTTGGGCCAAAAGAGTCCACTCCAAATGGACAGAAATACTGTCCTGAATTCAGCTCACTGGACACAGGGGTACACCTCCCCATACCAATGAGCAAATAAAATACAGGTTTCATGAGATAAGACGTGTATTAATATTATATAATTTAAGTACACTTACATTCAAACCAAAATGTTATGTATACAATTAGCAACTAAATCGTCCTTTGTCCCTTTTGATTTACTATCTAAATATTGCTGGCATGAAGGCTGCAGAGCTGTTGCAGTTGTTTTTTGGTGCAGTACACCCTCTACAGGATATTAAATTAAATGGCAGAACTATCCTACAACCCTTCACCATCATTATCATCCTTTTGTCAAATAAGTTTGACAAAGACACATTGACGATTTTTGGGGATTTTGTTGCTCAAATGTATTTATTACTGTAATCAAACAGATATAGATGTGTGAAACAATGATGCCATCGCCAAGAATACTTTTGAGTGCATATAAAATACCATTGGACAGTGCAAAACACAATCCGCTTTGCTCAGCTCAGTTTTTTTGGACTGTAAGGCACTACCCACCTTCAACTTACCATATGCACCTCTTGGAAGCTTAGTCCATGTAAGTTACAGGTAACTGCCAAAATAATGGAAACACTTGCATAAATGCGGGATACAAAGTATATTGAAAGCAGCTGCTTCCACACAGGTGTGGTTCCTGAGTTAGTGACCCTACGCCCTATTAAAAGGCACTTCATGATGGCGTTTCCTTTATTTTGGCAGTTAACTTCACTGGTGTTTCAAAACATGGAATGCCCAGATATGCTAATTGCAAAACAATCTAGATCAACAGTTAATCTACCGAACGGGGGTGTTGGGTGTTCATACGGTACAATAATAATACTAATATTATAATTCATTTACAAAACCATCTGATAAAACTGAAGGGGAAAAAAGGCATCAGCTCAAGGCTCAGCATGGTTACAGGCTTTATCCCATTGACATCTCTTCTTACAGGTTAGTGAATCTAGGCTGGAGCTGTACTAGGGGAGGAAAAGGTGGGGGTGGGGTACAGATTGGTGTGATGTGGGTCATGCTCATTAGGGCACATGACAGAATACATTTTCAAATGTTTTACAACGGAAAATGTAAATGAGCGTGTTTCGGTCCATTTTTTCCCGATTGATACCTAATGGGCATGACTCTGGTTAGGAGCTCTGTCTGTGGGTCTCTGGGGGAGGATCTCCTCACAGCTTAGCCTTAGCCTGGAAGAAGCTCATGATGGCCTGCATGCACTCATCTGAGAGCCAGCGCTCCACCAGGCGCTCCACCTCCTGGTCGTTGACAGTGTGGAGATGTTCCTTCTCTGTCCCACGGATCAGTTGCTTGGACAGGGCTAGGGACTGGGCAGCCAGGGAATAAAGTAGAGGTCAAATAGATAGGATTAGAAAAACTTTAGTGTTCATACAAAATGCAGAAAAGTGTCTTTGGTTTCATGCGGATCTGTAGGTAACCCATTCCGCCTGACAGAGCTGGTGTAATGGAGAATTGTTTTAAGATGGTCATACTATGGACGATTTAGCTATTGAATTAAGGACTCCTTTAGGTACAAAAAATATATATATATATATACGAACAAGTTATTTGATATAATATTGAATTTAGCCTTTACTACTTTACCCCAGAGAAATGCATTGAATAACACATTCATAAATGGCAAAAACCATACGAAACAACCTCTTGAAGTGTCTGTCCTATATCTAGGAGATATAATAACACTCCAGAAATATACTGTGCATTCAAAAGTGTTCAGACCCCTTGGCTTTTCCACATTTTGTTACATTAGTCTTAATCTAAAATGGATTAAATTAGAGGTTTCCCCTGGGTCAAACATTTCAGGTAGCCTTCCACGAGCTTCCCACAACAAGTTTGGTGAATTTTGGCCCATTCCTCCTGACAGGGCAAGAGAAAACGAGTCAGGTTTGTAAGTCTTCTTGCTTGCACACGCTTTTTCAGTTCGACCCATAAATATTTTATAGGATTGAGGTCAGGGCTTTGTGATGGCCACTCCAATACCTTGACTTCATTGTCCTTAAGCCATTTTGCACCAACTTTGGAAGTATGCTTGGGGTCATTGTCCATTTGGAAGACCCATTTGTGATCAAGCTTTAACTTCCTGACTGATGTCTTGAGATGTTGCTTCAATATATCCACATAACATTCCTCCTCATGATGCCATCTATTTTGTGAAGTGCACCAGTCCATCCTGCAGCAAATCACCCGCACAACATGATGCTGCCACCTCCGTGCTTCACGGTTGGGATGGTGTTCTTCGGCTTGCAAGCTCCACCTTTTTACTCCAAACATAATGATGGTCATTATGGCCAAACAGTTCCATTTTTGTTTCATCAGACCAGAGGACATTTCTCAAAAAAGTACGATCTTTGTCCCCATGTGCAGTTGCAAACCGTAGTCTGGCTTTTTTATGGCTGTTTTGGAGCAGAGGCATCTTCCTTGCTGAGCGGCCTTTCATGTTATGTCGATATAGGACTCTTTTACAGTTTTACTGTGGATATAGATACTTTTCTACCGGTTTCCTTCAGTGTCGTCACAAGGTCCACACCAAGGTTTCACACCAAAGTACGTTCATCTCTAGGAGACAGAACACATCTCCTTCCTGAGCAGTTTAACAGCTGCGTGGTCCCACAGTGTTTATACTTGCGTACTATTGTTTGTACAGATGAACGTGGTACCTTCAGGTGTTTGGAAATTGCTCCCAAGGATGAACCAGACTTGTGAAGGTCTACAATTTGTTTCTGAGGTCTTGGCTGATTTCTTTGGATTTCGAGCAAAGAGGCACTGAATTTGAAGGTAGGCTTGAAATACATCCACAGGTATAGGTAATATTTTTTAATTTGTTCATTTTCGCATGCAATGAAGGCATCAAACCTGCAAATTTATGAATGATTTGTATACATTTACATTGTGTATTGGTTATGCCTCGCCCAGTAGTAACAATAATAAGGGAATGATACCCCCTAAACAGCACAAAGCAGAATCAAAGGCTTACTATGAGATTAAATCTATTTTGGCATGCATGACAAACAATTTTAGGCTCAGCTCTTCTACTGATCTGAAGCAAAACAATCTTCAAGCATTATAGTTGTCTGTAACTCATTGCCAATTGTGCAAATATTGTAGCCTTGCCATCATTGCCATGCAGACTTAATGACGCATTCCTGTAACATTTTCTCTGCTTATGTTAGCGATTATGTAATATTGTGGTCTAGATATACTGCCATATCATATATTGGTGACAGTTTTGAATATTCAACTGCGCTGTCCATCGGATCAGCTTGGGACTTGTTGAAAAATGTGTCAATGAAATTCAATTTGCACGATTTGGCACCCTCCCGTCCACGGAAGCGCAACTACAGCCAATAATAACATCATTCAAAATTCCTGGAACATTCAAAAGGAAGTTCTGTAAAATACAACCAGCTTTCATCAATTTTGATACGTTCCAGGAATATATTCCACAAAATGCACAAGCATTTCAAATGTCTGACTTTCAATATTTACTGGGGCTTTGACTCACATTTCTGGGCAGCTTGGCATAGGCCTTGAGTCTGGTGGCCACCTCGGTCTGGAAGCTGCTGTCAGGGAAGACCTCGGTCACCAGGCCCTGGGCACAAGCTTGGACGGCACTCAGCTTCTTGTTGAACAGCAGCATCTCACTGGCCTAGTCACAGAGCATGGCAATGTCTGTTGTGTAATTTCATTCAATTCCAATTGAAATACATTCAACTAAAACACAGAAGTATAAAAATAAAAAAAATAGTTGATCCATATCTGAAACTTTACCTTTTTTGCATCAATCATGGATTGATGTTAGAAAAAGCGAAACTGCGAAGAACTGTCTGAGAATACCCCTCTATGAATTGCAACATTTGCAGTAAATGAACAAGGTTGTGCATCCATACCTTTGCATTGCCCATTATTTTAGGGAAGGTGTAGGAGGAGCAGCCTTCTGGGCTCTGTCCCAGCTGGCTGAAGGGGGTGTGGAATGTAGCCTGTTTGGAGGGGGAAGAAGCATACGTTAGGCAGGAATACCCCCACCCTCTTACTGCAGAGTATAGTGAAGCATGGAAGTGGAGAATGGCAATGTGGACGTAGTGGTATGGGTAGTGCACTACAACAATCGTGACCAAGCTTGGCAGATATATTAGTGCTGGTGGGCAGGAACAAAAGCTTGGGGACCAAGTATCTCTCCAGGAGTGTCGTTGGAAACCAGGTTTGGGTTCAATTCCAGGTAAATCAGGAAGTACACTGAAATTCCAATTATCTTCAATGCTTTTCAATGAGGAACATTTGGAATTGGGTTTACTTTCTGAATTGAAATTGACCCCAACCCTGATATAAACCAATGCTAATATCGTATTATCATCAACTAACAGACATGTATAGAGATCGACCGATCGGCATGGCCGAATAGTTAGGGCCGATTTCAAGTTCTCATAACAATTGGTAATCTGCCTTTTTGGACGCCGATTATGGCCTATTACATTGCAATCCACGAGGAGACTGCGTGGCAGGCTGACCACCTGTTATGCGAGTGCAGCATCAAAAGGACCTTGTGGCTGCAAGGAAGTCGCTAGCTAGCATTAAACTTATCTTATAAAAAAACAAAAACAATCTTCACATAATCACTAGTTAACTACACATGGTTGATGATATTACTAGGTTAACTAGCTTGATCAGTGTTGCATATAATCAATGCGGTGCCTGTTAATTTATCGTCGAATCACAGCCTACTTCAACTTCGCCAAACGGGTGATGATTTAACAAATGCGCATTTGCGAAAAAAGCACAATCGTTGCAATAATGTACCTAACAATGAACATCAATGCCTTTCTTAAAATCAATACACAAGTATATTTTTTTAAACCTGCATATGTAGTTAAGAAATTCATGTTAGCAGGCAATAATAACTAGGGAAATTGTGTCACTTCTCTTGCGTTCAGTGCAAGCAGAGTGAGGGTATATTCAGCTGTTTGGGCCGCCTGGCTCGTTGCTGTTGAAAGGCCATTTATTTCTAACAAAGACTGTAATTAAGTCGCCACAATTGTACATAATTGACATAACATTGAAGGTTGTGCAATGTAACAGTAATATTTAAACTTAGGGTTGCCACCCATTCGATAAAATACGGAACGGTTTCGTATTTCACTGAAAGAATAAACGTTTTGGTTTTTTTGAAATTATAGTTTCCGAATTTGACCACATTAATGACCAAAGGCTCATATTTCTGTGTGTTTATTATATTATAATTAAATATATGATTTGGTATTTGATAGAGCAGTCTGACTGAGCGATGGTAGGCAGCAGCAGGCTCGCAAGGATTCATTCAAACAGCAGCTCTTAGCAATGCTTGAAGCACAGCGCCGTTTATGACTTCAAGCCTATCAACTCCCGAGATTAGGCTGCCAATACTATAGTGCCTATAAGAACACCCAATAGTCAAAGGTATATGAAATACAAATGGTAGAGAGAGAAATAGTCCTATAGTAACTACAACCTAAAAACTTCTTAACTGGGAATATTGAAGACTCATGTTAAAAAGGAACCACCAGCGTTAATTTGTTCTCATGTTTTGAGCATGGAACAAAAACTTTTTTATTTTTTATTTTTACATGGCACACTTTTACTTCTCCAACACTGTTTTTGCATTACATAAACCAAATTGAACATGTTTCATTATTTATTTGAGACTACATTTATTTATCCATTAAGTTAAAATAAGTGTTCATTGTTCATTCAGTATTGTTTATTACAAATACATATAAAAATCAGCATCGGCTTTTTTGGTACTCCAATAATCGGTATCGGCGTTGAAAAATCCTAATCGGCCAACCTCTCATAGAGATACAATATAGATGTGTTCTCAGCCAGCAATGAGTGGACATGACAAACCACCTTACCCTCTCTGTGGCATAGACAATCTCAAACAGCCCCAGTAGAGTGACAGACACACCCACAGCCGGACCATTGACCACTGCAACCAGGGGCTTAGGGAAGTCGATGAACGCTTTGACAAACTCCCTACACACACACACACACACACACACACACATTTGTCAACAGATGATATCAACAGCGTTAGGAAAAAGGTTCCTTCAAGGTAAACTTTTGCCTGCTCCTCTTGGGTAAAGTCGTTACCTTAGCAACTCGCCTGCATTCTTTGCCATCTGCTCGATTCCACCCTCGGGGATTTTGGTGAAGTTTGTCAGGTCATTGCCACTGCAGTAGAAGTCTCCACTACCTTGAGGGGGTCAATTAGGGAGAGCCACTTAAAGCAATTGAGAAGACTGGAGCAGTATCACGGCAAAGCCTTGGAGGTCGAAAGAAAGAAAAGCCGGAACACAGTAAATCTTGCTCCCCACACTTTCCCTGCACCATAATATACTGTGTGCTGGCTTTTCTTTATTCCTAGCGTTTCATTTCTGGGCCAGCAAAAGAGTGCATATTCTTATCACTGATAGTCTCTCCATAACGCGTTCATGACTTCCATTGGAGAAATTGGTTGGTTTGGCTCTTACCTGTGATTACAGTAATGACAGAGTCATCTTTGCCAGCTTGCTCCAAAGCCTTGATGACCTCGTTGTACATCTGGATATCAAGAGGGAAACTATTTTAAATAACAGAATTGAAGAGCTGGATGATTACTGGATGTTTGTAATTGCTCTTCTCATAGACAGTAAGCAAATCGTTCACTATGAGGCATTTCATTGATGAAACACAAAAATCATACCACAAAGTCGGTAACACTTAGCCTTAGGATACTCTATGGTTCCACAATGTTATGTAGTACTCACTACTGTGAAACATATCTACAAAATATGTCTACCGTTTAGACTGCCGCTGATGTTGGGCGGCGGGAAATAGACTATTAATAAATGTATGCATTTGAAATAAATGTATGCATTTGAAATACCTCCACAGTGATGGCATTTTTCTTCTGTGGCCTGTTGAGGCAGATAGTGGTGATGTTGTCCTCCGTGGAGACCAGCAGCGTATCAAAGGTAGCAGCGCTCCCAGTGGGCTGTGCGGCTACCGCAGGCCCCTCGGCAGCCAGCAGAGAATCGATCAGGTCCACATACTGCTGTCTGGCATCCTCCTGAGAGGAAGGAAAAAGGAGATGTACAGTGTATCCTGTCTGTCAATTTCATTGTGTGAAGACAATGGCACATCTCCACATCATGATGACAACAGAGTTTTTAGTGTTCTTTTATTGGCTTTGGGTGACATTCAGCAAGAATGGCTGATTCTAATATGTTTTGTTTTTTAACTATCATTTTTGTCTGTGTTTGAAATTGCTCGCAAGTCGTGTGTTTGTCTGTTGTTTTTAATAAACTAGGGAAGAAGTCTTAAAATGGACAAATGGGTATCTTAATAAAAGATGTATGAGTGGTGTTATGTCCATGGAGTTCCACAGGGATGCTGACCCATGTTGACTCCAATGCTTTCCACAGTTGTGTCAAGTTGGCTGGATGTCCTTTGGGTGGTGGACCATTCTTGATACACACAGGAAACTGTTGAGGGTGAAAAACCCAGCAGAGTTGCAGTTCTTGACATAAACCGATGCGCCTGGCACCTACTACCATACCCGGTTCAAAGACAAATCTTTTCTCTTGTCTAGTCTGAAAAGGCACACATTCATAATCCATCTCAATTGTCTCTAAGAATCCTTCTTTAACTGGTCTCCTCCCTTTCATCCACACTGATTGAAGTGGATTTAATAAGTGACATCAATAAGGGATAATAGATTTTTACCTGGATTCACCTGGTCAGTCTATGTAATAAAAATAATGTTTTGTATACTCCGTGTATATGCAATGTTGGAATGTAGATTACCTGAGATACAGAACCCAGAGACTTCCAGGCATCCCATTTGGCCTTGCCGACAAAGTCCGAGCATCCCTGGCTTTGGGGTGTTACAGGGTCCCTGAGTAGCCTAGTAAGACACCAAAAGAGAGAAGAGGAGATACTGAAATGAGATACAGCCGGTGTCTCTAGTACACTTTAAGGCCTTACTGTACTTGTCCTGTCTCCTTCATGAACTCTGACAGGTGAACAATCTAGGTCATTTTCACAGATGGAAGAAAACAGATTGAAACAGGGGGGTGATACCTTGGATAGCTTTCTAATCATTAAAACATACACAGCAAATTATCCAGTGTTAAATCAAAATTGAAAGTGTGGGGCCATATACACACTATAATCAGTGTTAAATTAACACACTGCTTAGTGTCAGACCTTATTCAATTATTTCCCAGAGTGCCTTGCCTTTCAAATTAATTCTAGTTACCACCAATGACTATTTGTTAGTGAGTGACAGAAGCATGGTTATTGCGTTCACAAATTTTTCGGTCCTGTGGACTCCAAGTCAAATTTACATTTACATTTACATTTAAGTCATTTAGCAGACGCTCTTATCCAGAGCGACTTACAAATTGGTGCATTCACCTTATGACATCCAGTGGAACAGCCACTTTACAATAGTGCATCTAAATATTTTAAGGGGGGGGGGTGAGAAGGATTACTTTATCCTATCCTAGGTATTCCTTAAAGAGGTGGGGTTTCAGGTGTCTCCGGAAGGTGGTGATTGACTCCGCTGTCCTGGCGTCGTGAGGGAGTTTGTTCCACCATTGGGGAGCCAGAGCAGCGATCAGTTTTGACTGGGCTGAGCGGGAACTGTACTTCCTCAGTGGTAGGGAAGCGAGCAGGCCAGAGGTGGATGAACGCAGTGCCCTTATTTGGGTGTAGGGCCTGATCAGAGCCTGGAGGTACTGAGGTGCCGTTCCCCTCACAGCTCCGTAGGCAAGCACCATGGTCTTGTAGCGGATGCGAGCTTCAACTGGAAGCCAGTGGAGAGAGCGGAGGAGCGGGGCGACGTGAGAGAACTTGGGAAGGTTGAACACCAGATGGGCTGCGTCGTTCTGGATGAGTTGTAGGGGTTTAATGGCACAGGCAGGGAGCCCAGCCAACAGCGAGTTGCAGTAATCCAGACGGGAGATGACAAGTGCCTGGATTAGGACCTGCGCCGCTTCCTGTGTGAGGCAGGGTCGTACTCTGCGGATGTTGTAGAGCATGAACCTACAGGAACGGGCCACCGCCTTGATGTTAGTTGAGAACGACAGGGTGTTGTCCAGGATCACGCCAAGGTTCTTAGCGCTCTGGGAGGAGGACACAATGGAGTTGTCAACCGTGATGGTGAGATCATGGAACGGGCAGTCCTTCCCCGGGAGGAAGAGCAGCTCCGTCTTGCCGAAGTTCAGCTTGAGGTGGTGATCCGTCATCCACACTGATATGTCTGCCAGACATGCAGAGATGCGATTCGACACCTGGACATCAGAAGGGGGAAAGGAGAAGATTAATTGTGTGTCGTCTGCATAGCAATGATAGGAGAGACCATGTGAGGTTATGACAGAGCCAAGTGACTTGGTGTATAGCGAGAATAGGAGAGGGCCTAGAACAGAGCCCTGGGGGACACCAGTGGTGAGAGCGCGTGGTGAGGAGACAGATTCTCGCCACGCCACCTGGTAGGAGCGACCTGTCAGGTAGGACGCAATCAAATCAAATGTTATTTGTCACATGCGCCGAATACAACAGGTGGTAGCTTATTTACAAGCCCTTAACCAACAATGCAGTTAAGAAAAAATATGGGTTGAGAAAATATTTACTAAATTTTAACAATAACGAGGCTATGTACAGTATACAGGGGGTACCGGTACCGAGTCAATGTGCGTGGGTCCAGGTTAGTCAAGCTAATTGAAGTAATATGTACAGTATCAGTCAATAGTTTAGACACCTACTCATTCCAGGGTTTTTCTTTATTTTTACTATTTTCTACATTGTAGAATAATACTGAAGACATCTAAACTATTAAATAACACATGGAATCATGTATTAACCAACAACAACAAAAAAGTTCAAAATATATTTGATATTTTTCAAAATAGCCACCCTTTGCCTTAATGACAGCTTTGTACACTCTTGGCATTCTCTCAACAAGCTCCTTGAGGTGGAATCACCTGGAAGTCACCTGGAATGCATTTGAATGAACAGGTGTGCCTTGTTAAGTTAATTTGTGTAATTTATTTCCTTCTTAATGAGTTTGAACCAATCACTTGTGACAAGGTAGGGGCGGTAAAAGACCAATTCCATATAATGGCAAGAACAGCTCAAATATGCAAAGAGAAACAGCAGTCCATCATGACTTTAACCTCTACGGGATCAGTGCCATGCCGTGCCTGAACCCCTGCTGATGCGTGTCACCACCTGGGTGTCAGAAGGCTGGAAGGAGATAAGTAGTTGAGTGTCATCCGCATAGCAGTGATAGGGGAGACCATGTGAGGATATGAAAGAGCTGAGTATCTTGGTGTATAGAAAGAAGAGAGGGCCTAAAACTGAGCCCTGGGGGACGCCAGCAGTGAGAGTACGTGGTGCAGACACAGATCCTCTCCACATCACCTGTTAGGAGCAGCCTGCCAGGTAGGATGAAATCCAAGAGTGTGCATAGCATGAGACACCCAGCTCAGAGGGTGGAGAGGAGGACCTGATGGTTCACAGTGTCAAAGGCACCGGAAAGATCTAGGAGGATGAGAATAGAGGAGAGCGAGTCAGCTTTGGCAGTGCTGAGAGCCTCCGTGATAGAGAAGAGCAGTCACGTTTAAGTGACCGGTCTTGAAGTCTGCCTGGTTAAGGTCAAGATGTTCATTCTGAGAGAAATAACAAGAAAGTTCATCAGAGACAGTATGCTCAAGTGTTTTGGAAAGAAAAAAAGGGGTACAGGTCTATAGTTTTTGACGTCAGATGAGTCCAGTGTTGGGTTCTTGAGGGGAGCAACTAGGGCCACTTTGAAATCAGAGGGAACACAGCCAGTGGTCAGGGATGAAGGAAGTGAGGAATGAGAGAAGGTCTCAAGAGATAGTCTGGAGAAGGGAGGAGAGGGTCGAGCGGGCAGGTTGTCAGGTGGTCAGACCTCACTAGTTGCAGGATGTCATCTGGAGATAGAGGGAAGAAAGAGGTCAAGGTTTAGGGTAGTTCTGTGTATGTGAGACCAGTGAACTCAATAGGCTGAGTGAATGAGTAGCGAATGTCGTCAACCTTTTTGTCACCAAAGTGATTGACAAAGTCGTCCGCAGCGAGGGAGGGGTTGGAGAAGGTGGAAAAGAGTTTAGGGCTAGTGGCAGATGCTTGAAGTTTAGAGTGGTAGAAAGAGGCTTTAGCAGCAGATACAGAGGAAGAGAAGGTAGAGAGGAGGGAGAAAGGATGATAACTAAACTTCGAGGACCTTTCCTCCATTTTCAGTCAGCTGCCCGCACCCCTGTTCTGTAAGCTCACAATGAGTCACTCAGCCACAGATCAGGAGGGGAGGGCCAAGCCAGCCAGGAGGAAAGGGGACAGTGTGAGTCATAGGATGCAAAAAGTGACAGTGGAATTCAAATGAGATGGACAGGTGAGAGGGAGAAAGGAGAAAATCTCCACTTAAGAGAAATGATTAGACTTGTGCCACCACCGCAACAACCAGATGCTATCGGACTATGAGAGAAAACAGAGTCAGATGAAGAGCGAGCAGCTGGAGTAGCAGTGTTCTCTAGGGTGATCCATGAACTCAGAACTCTTGACCGCAGATCAGCAATTCCAAACGATGCCAGAGACCCAGAATTCCACATGGGTTGGCGTGCAGGGTAGACTAAATTAGAAGGGTTGCAGCCAAGGGATGGGGAGGTGCAAACAAGTATAGAAAAAGCTACAAAAGATAAAAATTAGATCAACTGTAAATAACTAGGTAAGATACTCAAGTGAGAAAGTGGTGTGATGAACCTCCTCTTTCCTTCCTCAAAAATTCCTCCTTCCTCAGAACAGTCCTAATTTCGGCAACGGCCTTAGTTTTGCGACAAAACCACCACTGACTGACACAACCGCGGCTGACATACCAGGGGAGACAGAAGAACCATTTGCTAATTGCCTAGCCGAGGTGTAGAGCACATATCCCTGTACCAATTGCTGATTGCCTAGGAGAGGTGAAACCACTCCCCCTCCAATACAGCCATTGATTACCAAAACAAGTCACAAATTGCCCTGCCCATTTATCCTGGTTGATGTGTAAACAACAATCTGCATATTATGAACAAGTCAGCAGTTCACACACTAAGTAAGCAACTGGGAAGACAGGTAGCATTTAAAGTAGATGGCCCTAGCTAGCAAAAATAAAGTACTAAACCACAACAGATAAAGACAAAAAATGATACTTATCACTCCTGGAGATATCAGGAGTGCTCTAGCTATAAAATTTAAAACTCTACAATTCACTCTAAAGGCATGGCACTCTAGGAAATATTCAAATAAGGTTTTACACTGAGCAGTGTGTTAATTTAACACTGGTTCCAGTATCTATATGGTCCCCCTCTTTCAGTGTTGATTTAACACTGGAGAATTTTCTGTGTACAGTACAATGAAAACTTGTATTTTTGCTGAAACAGCATCAAACATGCAAGCACCCGACCCCACACACACAGACAGCCTAAGAGCCGCACAGAGTCCGTTGAAGTAAGTTGAGTCACCCAAGATGATGCCAGCAACCCTCAATGTTTTTTGTTAGCCCTGGGATTCGAAATTGTCAACCCTTCAATTACTGGCCCGCCACTATAAGCCCAAGGATTCCTTCAGTAATATGCTCCTCAATACAACTGTGACACAGCAAAGGAAAAAAGGAGCACCCCTTCTATCTATCATACAATGTCAATGTTCCCTCTAAGCTACGCAGAAGAAATATCAGCCAGTGCAGAGAAGGACAAAATTTAACTTCAAGAGTTTTCCCCTTTAGTTAACATTTGACAACGTTTCGCTCTACTGTGGGAACGGTGCTCGAATCAATGCAATATTAACCACTTTCAATGTAACATACAAAAACAAAATGAACTATGCAAGACTTAATATGCAAAACTACCTGTGCAAGAGATTTGCTTGTAGGCATAGCGCATCAGAGTAAGATTCTATTGCATTGACAGGCATGACTCACGCCAGTCGTCGACACAGACCGGTGCGCCATAAGCAATCAGAGCTGCAGTAGGCCTATATGCAAATAGACATTGCCATATATGGATCTGTGCCATTCACTTTGAACTGGACTGTGTTTACAGCATGAATGGTCACAAGTAGATGCGCTTGTTTTCAGATCAAACATGTAGCCACATGTGCACATTTGTTCATATTCTTTACTAGTTAGTGAGTAATTATCCCAGTTATAGCTAACTTCTAGTTAACAATGGGGGAGTGGTTGCTTCATATAAGAGCACAAAATGTGTGCATTTCTAGCCATCTGAAGAGCTAGTCAGTTAAAGAGCTTTTTTAAATTTCTTAAAAGGGCCCGTGTTGTATTTTAAGACGGTCTTGAATAAGTTAAGTAGCCTATAGGCAGAGGGTAGCATTATTTGTCTGATTCTCTGTAATAAGGGTATTGGAATAATAATGCATTTTATTTTGTAAAGTGGTTTCTTGCATCAAACGACAACATTTTCAGTCACCTTGTCTGAAGGACATGTGGATAAACAGGTTAATGTCACTCCCTGCATGTTATTTTCTCATGGAATGTAGGCCTACATTGAACACCACACATTTGCTGCTGCTGAATGATAGAATAGCTTTTTCCATGTTGAAATATTATGGGATGCATTTTATCCACTGTTTTTGATGGTAGGCATACGTTATCAAATAGCCACAGTAGCCAACTTGACCATTTAAAACTGTAACTTATAGCGGGTAGAGACTCAGTGTTCACAGTAAAAGCGCACTAGAAGTTGCACCGAATTTTCACAACTAAAAGTTTGTGCTCAGCAGACCTGAAATTTGCTCATTACTGAAAAAGATTAGAGGGAACATTGCTCGATGTTCAGAAACATGACAGCCAAGTAGCTAAGACTAAAGCACAATGACCTCTAACCTGTTTGAAGAGAGCATAGATTTTCAGCTTGGCCTCATTGCCAGGGTCTTCCTTCAGCGTGCTCATCTGACTCTTGGCATGATTGAATTGCTCCACCGTCGCCCCCATCATAGAACCAGTCATGTGCAGCTTCAGAGTGGGAATGTGTGTGGCTTGGACTGCCCTGAAGAGATGATTTCAGGTCAAATTAGTGACATAAGTGGTACGGTTTCAATTAAATAGCCAAGCACAAATGAACTGAACTTGGCTGAGGGCATTAAACTAGATCCAAACACCTACAGTGGCCTTTATAAATAATTAGTGGTATTATATATGAGCAAGATCAGGAACAGGACGAAAGATAATGTACTGGGAGTTACAGTACAGTTTGTGATACAATGTAGTGACAGCATTGGATGGGTCATCAAGAATGAGTTATGACCTTTCCTCTGGTTTTTATTCATGGTAGCTAGTTAGACCTTAGAGTGGGTCTTTGGATAGACACGGAACCTAGCTCCGGCTGGATGTGGGGCCAAGGGCATAGCTAGCTGTTGAACGGCTAACTGAGTAACTAGCCTTTCAACAACCAGCTATGCCCTTTGTCCCACATCCTAGCAACAGGTCATCGTGTAAGTGTTTTTCGTGGTAGCTGATACGTTGGAATGTTAGGTCATGAACATTCTGTTTTTATATTGTCATTTGCTGCTGTAACTGAAGTCGACTGGGGTATTTTGGACGTAAAAACGGCAGAATTGCAGAATAACTGCAGTTATTCTGCACTCTGACTGCAATCTTTTTTTTCCGTCAGGGATACGGAAGCACCCCAGAACAGCTGCGCGATAGCTAACTTGAGCTAATCTAGCAAGCTAAACTTAATTCCAAGCAAGACAGACAGACAGCCCTAGCTCGTTCAGAGCATGTTTTAACAGACTCTCGTGCCAACCAGCCAAAACTGCATGGTGAAGATAATAATAACAATAATAACTATTCGCAATGACGATTAGGCTACTGTTATAACGGTAGCTAAACTAACTAGCTCCCGTCATACAGGACAGCTAAACTAAAAATCTACTTAAATTAGCCGGGCTAATTTACTGTTACTAGGTCTATGGTTTGACCTCAAATCCTTGCAACATAGGCTACATTGCAAGTGAGGGGATTCTTTATAGCTAATCTTACCTGACAAATCGCCACGGAGAAATTTTGCGTAAAGCCACAGCCATGACAGTTAGGTAATTTCAGTCCAAAATACAATAACTTGGATGTTCAAGACACTCCAGCGAAATGAATTAGCTGTTTACAATATTGAACCCTCCCCTTGACCTTCGTTGTCCTTCACCATTGGCTAAGGCATTTGCACCACCCTTTCCATGAAGGGTGCGTTCCAGGCTGTTGTCGTGTTGCTCAGGTGATGACCGTAGGGACTGGGGAGCCTTGCGCAAATCGTTCCCCACGGAGTTATATACAGTACCAGTCAAAAGTTTGGACACAACTACTCATTCAAGGGTTTTTCTTTATTTGTACTATTTTATACATTTTGGAATAATAGTGATGACATCAAAACAATGAAATAGCACATATGGAATCAGGTAGTACCCCAAAAAAAACATTAAACAAATTATTCAAAGTAGCCACCCTTCGCCTTGATGACAGCTTTGCACACTCTTGGCATTCTCTCAACCAGCTTTACCTGGAATGCTTTTCCAACAGTCTTAAAGGAATTCCCACATATGCTGAGATCTTGTTGGCTGCTTGTCCTTCACTCTGCGGTCCAACTCACCCAAGCCATCTCAATTGGGTTGAGGTTGGGTGATTGTGGAGGCCAGGTCACCTGATGCAAACATGCTGAGTTCCTTGAATTCTAAATAAATCCCTGACAGTGTTAACAGCAATGCAACCCCACATCATCACACATCCTACTCCATGCTTCATGTTGGGAACCACACATGCAGACTTATCAGACCAAAGGACAAATTTCCACCAGTCTAATGTCCATTGCTCATATTTCTTGGCCCAACCAAGTCTCTTCTTATTATTGGTGTCCTTTAGCAGTGGTTTCTTTGCAGCAGTTCGACCATGAAGGCTTGATTCACGCAGTCTACCCTGAACAGTTGATGTTGAAATTGGTCTGTTACTTGAACTCTGTGAAGCATTTATTTGGGCAGCAATTTCTATAAGGCTAATATAGCCTTTTGCCTATGGCCCACCAGACTTCGCATTGGCTCCCCCTCCGGTCCAGCTCAGGCGTTCGGCATCGCCGGCCTTCGGGCTGCTGCCGAACCTACTGCTGGCAAACGTCCTTGACTCATCAACCCTGGATGTGTCTCGTCATCATTACACACACCTGGTTCCAATCCCCATTCTATCACTGTGTATATACTCCCTCTGCCATTTGTCTTTGTCTGTAATTGTAAATGTTACTTGTTTTCCTGAGAGGAATATTACCTACTATTGACTGAGTACTTTATATTTGTCACTTTGGGTTCGCCCTGTGCCCTTTTGTTTATGAAGATATAAACTCAGCAATAATAGAAATGTCCTCTCACTGTCAACTGCGTACATTTTCAGAAAACTTAACATGTTTAAATATTGGCATGAACATACAAGATTCAACAACTGAGACATGAACTGGACAAGGTCCACAAACATGTGACTAACAGAAATGGAAAAATGTGCCCCTGAACAAAGGGGGCGTCTCACAATATGGACATTGCAATTCATTGCCCTGGCCACATCTGCAGTCCTCATGCCTCATTGCAGCATACCTAAGGCACATTCACGCAGATGAGCAGGGACCCTGGGCATCTTTCTTTTGGTGTTTTTCGAGTCAGTGGAAAGGCCTCTTTAGTGTCCTAAGTTTTCATAACTGTGAACTTAATTGCCTACCGTCTGTAAGCTGTTAGTGTCTTAACGACCGTTCCATGTTTATTAATTGCTATGGTTCATTGAATAAGTGTTTACACCCTTTACAATGAAGATCTGTGAAGTTATTTGGATTTTTAGGAATTATATTTCAAAGATAGGGCCCTGAAAAAGGGACGATTCTTTTTTTGCTAGGTTTATTTTGAGCCAACAGCATTTGGGTTTCATCTCACTTTGTTCTATGGTGCTTAAATAAGTTCAGTAGTTCTAAACCTGTGACTGCCTCCTGCCTACTCCTCTCTAAACCAGTGACAGAACGACCGACCCAAGAAGACAGGATGCAGCAGGACATCCCACCACCTCCGCTGAAGGATCAAAGGTCCACCACCACGACTCGTGCCTGGAGTGCCTCGGGACTGCCATGGATGAGGTGCTCCGGGCCTTACACCAACTGCAGGCTACACCACCACCTTCCCAGTTCCCCACAGTCGTTCCAGCCACCCCATCACCATCTACATCACCTGGTCCAATCAGCAACATCCACCTGCCCCTCCCGGAGCAGTTTGACAAACCCTAGCTCATTGTAGGGGTTTCTCCTGCAGTGTGACCTCCACCTGGTCTGTCATGCCAGGGTAGCCTCCGAGACGGGCAAGGTGGCCTTGGTGATCTCGGTGCTGACAGGCCGGGCTCTGGAGTGGGTGCACGCCATCTGGGAGAGGAATGGACCAGAAGTGCAGTCCTATGAGCGCTTCACCCAACTCTTCCGTGCCGTCTTTGACCACCCTACAGAGGGCCGAGAGGGAGGTGAGCGTCTCCTGCGTCTATGCCAGGGGTCCAGGACAGCGTCTGAGTACTCTCTGTATTTCCAGAAGGTGGCTGTGTCAAATGGCTGGAACGACCAGGCCAGACGGTTTTCTGCAGCGGGCTACAGGCTAATGTCCAGACCGAGCTGGCCTGTCGCGATGAGAACCTCATGCTGGACAAGCTATTCACCATGGCCATCAGCCTGGAGAGCTCCTGCCTGCCTGTCATCCCAGGAATTCGGGTCTCTCCCAGGAACCTCCGCGATACTGAGCCCATGGAGGTAGGCACGATGCACCTTCCCCCTGAGGAACTTAAATGCCGCCGTCAACAGGGTCTCTGCTCCTACTGTGGGGAGTCAGACCACCCCACACCTGTCCCAGGAGGAAAACCAAGCGAGGAAGCGAAAGGCAGAGGAGTCCTCCTGCACCTTCCAAGGTAGGCGTGGATGTGCCTTGCTCCTCTCTGTCCACCCAGCCTGTCCTCCTCCCTATCACCTTCACTGACTATCCTGGCTACCCACTGAGTCCTGCCCTAGTGCACTCAGGTGCTGCAGGTAACTTCCTAGACTGGTCAGTGGCCTTATCATTACGCATTCCTCTAGTCCCTTTACAACCCCCTATCCCAGTCCTTGCCCTAGACAACCGTCCCCTAGGAACAGGACTGGTGCGCCAGACCACAATTCTCATTTCCCTCAGTTACTCACAACAACCATGAACGCATCAATTTCCTCATCTTAGACTCTCCTGCACACCCCGTAGTTGTAGGTTTCCCATGGATACAGTTGCATAGCCCCAGCATATTGTGGACAGAGAGGAGGTTGTTGAGGAGTATGAAGGGAGGCGTCTCTCGGTGTCAATCTGTGCCACCTCCATGGAAAGTCTGGAACAGGCTACCCACATACCAATCCTGGGGAGTACCGGGACCTACAGGCAGCCTTTTCAAAGACTTGTGCCATGTGCCTGCCCCCACATCTCCCATGGGACTGCACCATCAACCTACTGTCTGGTTCTACCCTCCCGCGGGGGGCACATCTACCCTCTCTTGCATGCAGAGACCGAAGCCATGGAGACCTACATCCAGGAGGCGCTGGCCCAAGGATTCATCCGTCCGTCCACCTCTCTGGCCACCTCCAGCTTCTTTTTTTGTGAAGGAGGGAGGTCTTTGCCCCTGTATCGATTACCAGACTCGAAATAAGGCTACTGTTAAATTCAGTTATCCCCTGCCTCTCATACCCACTGTGATCAAACAAATGCAAGTACTTTACTAAATTGGATTTACGCAGTCCCTACAACCTGGTGCGCATCAGAGAGGGGGCTGAATGGAATATCACCTTCAACACTCGCTTTTGTTCCCCCTCCGGTCCAGCTCAGGCATTCGCTGTTGCCGGCCTTCTAGCTACTGGCAAACGCCCTTCACTCATCTACCCCGGAATTGTCTCATTATTACACACACCTGGTTCCAATCCCCACTCTCACTGTATATAACAGCTAGTTTTCCCTTTTGCCTTCCCCATGCAGACCCTGCCAGACAGTCCTAGCAATGTTCCTGCTTGAGAAATTGATATTTGCTAAGACGTTTTCCATTTTAATTAAAAAATCACAGTAAGGCTAATTGTTACCGTGACATTTTTAAATATTGAGATAAACATCCGTTCTGCCAACCACATTCTGTTAAAGGTCCCCAAAGCACACACATCCGTGGGTCACTCCTCTTTTCAGTTCGCTTCAGCTAACGACTGGAACGAGCTGCAACAAACACTCAAATTGGACAGTTTTATCTCTTCATTCAAAGACTCAATCATGGATACTCTTACTGACAGTTGTGGCTGCTTTGCTTGATGTATTGTTGTCTTTACCTTCTTGCCCTTTGTGTTGTTGTCTGTGCCCAATAATCTTTGTACCATGTTTTGTGCTGCTTTCATGTTGTTGACATGTTGTGTTGCTACCATGCTGTGTTGTCCTGTGTTGCTATGTTGTCATCTTAGGTCTATCTTTATGTAGTGTTGTGTTGTCTCTTTTGTTGTGATGTGTGTTTTGTCCTATATTTTTAATCCCAGCTCCCTTCCCCGAAGGAGGCCATTTGCCTTTTGGTAGGCCGTCATTGTAAATAAGAATGTGTTCTTAACTGAGTTGCCTAGTTACAGGCGCTACATGGTCAATCTGCTGTCTGTATTGGCTGTGCAGCATTTACGTTATTACTGCCTCTGCAGAGCAGTACAGAGCTTTTGTCAAGTTTTTGTTTATACAGGACCTCCCGATCCCACCTAAGGTGAACAAATCATGTCAATGAGGAGCCCTCTGCATTGTTACAACATTTGAGTCGCACAGCAATGAGGTTTGGCGCTAAATGTGGCCCCTGGAGACTTTGAAATTGTGTTACGTTTTCCATATGGCGCCTCCGACCACATTTTTTAGATGAACCATACATTGTCTCTTAGCCTTAGTAAGATAACGGTAATGCATTAAGCGCAAGCTGGGTGCCAGTTGTTTGGATAAAAGCGTCTGCTAAATGGCATATATTATTATTATTATTATTTATAGGCATCTCAGGCTATTTATATTTTTTTATTGATTCTAGGACAAGGTCTACCTGTATTTTTTATTTGGCGGGGGGGGGTAATTTATTATTACGATGATGGGACAACTTGTGGCACATGGTGTTGCTTTTGTCACTAACACGCGACCAATCGTGTGAGGGGCAACCTTCTAAAAAGGCGTCACTATTATTGTTGATCACCTGACGTAGTAGGCGTAAAGTGAACCCTCGGTTTTTCGCTTCGGTTGGCAGGGCCAGTGACCACCCGTAGGACACAGGCGGGCAAGAGCCGGGAATAGCGCGACAACTTTCTTTTCTCATCTAGCCCAATTGATTTTCGATAGTCTTGCAAAAACAAGGATTGCACTTGATTTTAAACAATGGCTTCACTGTCTATCCATTCAAGTGTGGATTATGCTAAAACCCTTCTCCCGGACTTTTGGGTGAGGTAAGAATAAACTACCTAGGTGTAATTTAATTTTCCAGCATTATAGGTAGCCTATTTAGAGTTCCACCTACTAGCAGAGGAGAACCGGGACGAAAGGTACACTTTTTTTTTGTTTCCTGATTACCCCGATCGATAAAAGTAGCGACTCCATATTTTATTAAAAACGGCTTAGTCTGTGTCCTCTACCATTAGCAAGTGTAATTTCATTTTCTAGGGTAAATTTAAATATACCTTGAACAGACCTATGCGAAGTTACTTCTAACTGCCGGCGGGCGAGAATAACAAAAAAAGCTGTCGAAGTGCATGCTGTTCTATATCAATATCGGTCTTATGTCCGGTTTGTAATGCTCGTTAGTTCATACACTTGTTGAAAGTATCAAGCCATAATTTCATGTTTCAATTGGTATAATTCTGCTGCAGGTTTGACATCAACATTTTTAATCGATGTAAATGAATCAACGTCAATGTTTAGCAAACAATATTGCCTTGCAATATTAATGACTAAAATGGAACACCGCTATATTAACCATAATTTTCTCTTCTCACTTTAATGGGAATGTAGTAGGATTTGTTTTTCACAATTTTCAATTTAGTGACTTACATTTTTTTTTGTACTTGCTCAAAACCACTTAACTTTGTAACATGGTCAGACTGGGCTGTTTTTTTTGGGGGGCGTTGCAGTGAGTTCATCCTCCTATAGAAATGTGCTGATTTTCACTGCGTAATTTTAGCTTCTGTGTTATCTGAAATGTTTTACTTTCGTCCCAGCTCTCCCCCATATCCTACTGCATTTAAGCCACCAAACATTTGAAAATACTATTCTGAATCATCTAAAGACGCACCTGTGAAGCGTAGCCTACATAATTGGGATTTGCCAATGAGTCATGTCCCCGTGCGAGACAGACCAGCCTTCTTCCAGACAGCATAATTAATACTTTTTAATAGACACGACTGAACTGCAACTACCGTCTAAGAACAAAACCGAACTCTACATTGTTTTGAGTAAACTGGTTTGTAACAATCGGCGTAAACAGGGTCATGACTAATTGGCAAATCCTAATTATATAGCCAACACTTCACAGGTGCTTCTTTATGCAGAATGGTATTTTCAAAGTTGAAAGTTCAGATCTGTTATGTAGAGCAAACATGCCTATCCGACATGTAGAACAAGGAATCATATCCACCCTAGTCATGGCATTTCCACAGCTGAGTGTGGCCCTGCTCCAAATTAGTACGATTTGTTTTTAAATGGCCATTTTAAAACTCTTAAACTCAAACATCTGAACTTGAATAAAATGATGGTAATGGGCTGAAAGCAAAATATGTCAAGTAGTGTTAATACTTCTGTGATTTCACTAATGCCTGTGGGTGTGCCCTTTGTCATACATTTCCACAGAGGTCTACCTCCCCTCTCCCCTCATTGGCAGTGTAATGTTTACAATATGAGAGGACTGAAGTTTTTTTTTAAATGAATGGGTATTGTCAATAGTTATGTGATTAGGCATGAAACTCAATTCTTGATCAGCTGACACTGGGAGAAGAACCTGTTCAGACTTAACAACTCTAAAGCCTTGTTCACACTGGCAGTTTGAAGTGACAAAAAATCTGTTTCTTTGCATGTTTGAATCTGTTCTTTTTTCCTACTTTCTGAACATCCAAAAAGCACACAGAATTGGAGATTACAAGCCAATTCTGCTTTGAAATCAGATGCGAATCTGAGGGCAAATATGATGTATTTGCCCTCAAGGGGTTTTTAGACTTATTTGGCATATCTTGCTTGCTAGCGACTATGTGGAAGCTCCTTAGGGGAGGACCATCCTCAGGGAATTTCATAAATTTAAATTGTATAATGTTTAAAGTTATGCTTTTTAGGAAAAACTAGACTAAATATAATCACGTCACCAAATAACTGATTAAAACACTATTTTGCAAAGGTCTATAGTAGCTTCAACAGCCCTCAGTAGGGTAGCACCATGGCGTAGCTGGAGGACAGCTAGCTGCTGTCCTCTGGGTACATTGACTTCAATACAAAACCTAGAAGGTTCATGGTTCTCACCACTTTCCATAGACTTGCACAGTAATTACGACAACTTCCAGAGGATGTCCTCTAACCTATCAGAGCTCTTGCAGCATGAACTGACAAGTTGTCCCTCCATTCGAAGGATCGGCGAATGAATCTAGTACTGAAAGCATGAGCTACAGCTAGCTACCACTGCAGTGCATAATGTGGTGAGTAGTTGACTCAAACAGAAATAAAATAGTTAAACTGTTTAACACTTTCTTCTGAAATGAAGGAGAAACAAGATTTTTAAATTTGTATTTCTGTTTCACTTACTTAGCAAATGCAGCTAGCAAGTTTAGCTTACTGAAACAACATGCTCAAACAGATTGCTATGTTGGCTATGACTTTCCAAGTTAAATTGGTAATACCAAACTCTTTGTCACTGTGCCTGCTGGTGTAACAGCTACTGACTGTACACTAATGTTACTGCACGTGTCATCAGGGGTGTCTTAATTCCACTGATTCTGTTAAAAAGTTTCTCAAATGGAAAAAAACAGGGATAAACATACCTGAATTTGGCCAATAAACTCATTTTCAACTAATGATTACGCCCTACATCAGCTAGATGCAGGCAAGAGTGTGCAAGGCGGTGTTGAATGTCAGTCTGTCCGTGTGTCACTCAAATTTCTCTCGACCTGTGCACCTACTTTGTAAACTTTCATTCATAGGGTTGGTTGTACGAAACCTCATGATGGGTATAGGGGAAAGTTTGAGTGTCTTGTAGCCTAACTATCGCTGTTACATTGAACTGGATGAATGTAATACAAATGAGTCATTCAATATGCTGTAATAGAAATAAGGCCATGCTCATGAGAGAAATTGTCCTCCCTCATATTAAACGTCACTGACCGCCACTGGATGACATTTTGACAAGAACATATGATAGGATAACTAACTTGTTAATTGTTTACAAACAAATTAGTGAATGTGCTAGAAACTGAGAAACTTAACTAGCTAGTTGACTGCTGTGGCTAGCCAAAAAGGACTTGTATTTAAAGTTGGATCATTTTATCTCTAAAAAGATATAATAAAAAATGTAAAGCCCCAAAAAGGATGTATGTAAAGTTTTTCTTACACTATCATTTTGAACATTCAAAGCGACTGGGAAATGTCCATGGCAGCCATTGTCACCTTAGCTTGCTAGATAACTTCTTTGGTGGTGCTCCTGCTTCCTATCACTAATCAGCCTACACCACTGCATACACACCTGTCATTATTATGAGAAATGGCATGGACGTGTCAGCAAATGATTGTTCTCTGAACGTGTGCACACACACAATTTGGTCACTTGTAACTTGCTGTTTGGACAGTCATTATTCCAAAACAGATTTGATAAACTAGGCCTGCAGTGTGAACAAGGCTTAAATAAATTAGAAGTTAAATCCTATTCATATAAACTAGTTTTCTTTTAAAGTTAAATTTCAGTTCTGCACAACTGTCTGCTGGTCAACAAATTGACAATGAGGCTATTTCAATCAGGCCTGCAGTGTGAACAAAACCGGTTGCTCTAGCCAACTTCCAATGTTCGCTTTAGTTTGAAACGCATATCTGAATAATTCAGATGTTATTCTTTGCATATATTTTAAAGAGTTCCACTTGCTCTATAATCTCACTGAATACTTTTTAGAGGTCGACCGATTAATCGGCATAGCCGATTTTTCAAGTTTTCATAACAATTGGCATTTTTGGACTGCGTGGCAGGCTTGACCACCTGTTAAGCAAGTGCAGCAAGGATGTATGTTGCTAGCTAGCATTAAACTTACATTGTTTTTTTTGTTTAATAATCTTAACATAATCACTAGTTAACTACACATGGTTGATATTACTAGTTTATCTAGCTTGTCCTGCGTTGCATATAATCAATGCAATGCCTGTTAATTTATCATCGAATCACAGCCTACTTTGCTAAATAGGTGATTGCATTTGTGGAAAAAGCACTGTCGTTGCACCAATGTACCTAACCATTAACATCAATGCCCTTATTAAAATCAATACACAAGTATTTTTATTAAACCTGCATATTTAGTTAATATTGCCTATTAACATTAATTTATTTTAACTAAGGAGATTGTGACTTAAATGTGTAGATTCTCTTGCGTTCTGTGCAAGCAGAGTCAGGGTATATGCAACAGTTTGGGCCGCCTGGCTCTTTGCGAAATGTGTGAACATCATTTCTTCCTAACAAAGACTAATTATTTTGGCATAATTATGATATTGAAGGTTGTGCAATATTTAGCAGAGGTGGGACCAAGTCATTGTTCTACAAGTCACAAGTAAGTCTCAAGTCTTAGCACCCAAGTCAAGACAGGCAAGACAGACAAGTCTCAAGTCCTAAACAAGTCATAATGTGCTCTTATCCAAATGTAATACCATTTCATATTTTTAACAAGAGTAATAGTATATTACATATATGCAAATCATGAATGCTTTTAAAAATATATTTACTTTTATTTACTACTATATTTACTACTAAATTTAATGATGTATTTCAATGGAAATACATCGGTAGCCATGAAAGATCCCCCCCCCCCCCTAATAGTGGTCGAGAATCGCTATCGGGCAACGTAGGCTTGTACACAATTGCCCATGCATTAACACACACACACTCTCTGTATGGTTACAGTAGGCTAATGTATGTCAATGGTTTTAATAACAGCAGTAACATCAGGCAGGATTTAGGGCTACCAACTGCCTAGCCAGTTGTAGCTTCATCTTGGGTGCAATGATCACGTTCCCGCACTGACTGTGAGGAGGCTCATTGATTTAACGTTACGTTAGCCTACATGATACACCAGTAAAGTAATAAAATGTATAGCTGTCGGCTATATGAGTCACAACTCACCATTCTTTGTGCAGCTTCAGATCTCGAACAAAGTTGGAAATTGTTTTGCTTCAGTCTAATTTTCTTCCCGCAAGTTTCAATCTGTTTTTTGTTGATACAGCGTTGTCTTTATATCAGAAAATAATACTTTTTGGTATCATCTTTTCAAGGGCTCCATCTGAATTCACCCGCCAACGTTCCTCTGCACTGTCACGCACAACTGTCTCAGCTGGCACAATTTGATTGGCTGCTGTCCGACTTAAATTGTAAACCATTAACTGAAGAGTTGATGTGCTGTCCCCTTCAAAAAAAAAATATTGTATCATTTTTAAATATTTGGGCTTGGAGGGTGTCGAGTCATAAGGCTCAAGTCACGAGTCATTGGTGTGGATGTCGAGTTGCAAGTCATGTGACTCGAGTCCACACCTCTGATATTTAGACTTATGGTTGCCACCCGTTAGTTAAAATACAGCACAGTTCTGTTTTTGAAATGATAGTTTACGGATTTGACCATATTAATGACCAAAGGCTTGTATGTGTTTTTATTATAATTAAGTATGATTTGATAGACCAGTCTGACTGAGTGGTGGTAGGCAGCAGCAGGCTCATGAGCATTCATTCAAACAGCACTTTCCTGCGTTTGCCACCAGCTCTTCACTGTGCTTTAAGTATTGCACTGTTTATGTCTTCAAGTCTATCAACTCCCGAGATTACGCTGGCAATACTATAGTGCCTATAAGAACATCCCAATAGTCAAAAGGTGTAGGAAATACAAATGGTAGAGGGATAGTCCTAGAACTACAACCGAAAACTTCTTAACTGGGAATATTGAAGACTCCTGTTAAAAGGAACCACCAGCTTTCATATGTTCTGAGCAAGGAACTCAAATGTTAGTTTTCTTACATGGCACCCTTTTTTTGTTTTGTTTGTTTTTAGTTTTTGCATTATTTAAACCAAATTGAACAGGTTTCATTATTTGAGACTAAATGTATTTTATTTATGTATTATAATAAGTGTTCATTCAGTATTGTTGTAATTGTTTAATATATATGCATCAGTATTGGCTTTTTTTGGTCCTCCTATTATCGGCATTGAAAAATCATAAATTGGTCGACCTTTAATACTTATTCTGCTAAAACCCGATGATCCTAATGCAACATTTGAGATGCTGTCCCCTCTGTGGAGATGTGATAAAACAAGGAGGTAGACGTACAGTATGTCTCTGTAAGAAGTCCAGCTGGTAGTATCACTCCACACTAAGAAGCGAGGCACAAAACGGTCAGTCTTAACTGAAGACATGACATGTCCTGAACACAAATTGTGCTCTACTGAACACGACCTTGAACTAAGCTAGTTTTCCTTTTTTTGTGTCATTTTTGCTTCTATACTCACAGGTCAGTGTCAACTATCCAAACAACAATCTCACGCCGGATCCTTCCCCCACCCCAGCCCCGTCCCTTTAGGCTCTGTACCCAGAGCCGAAGTCAGAGGAAAGGGTTAATGGCCACCTCCCTGGATGACCTCCTAGACCAGGTAAATGCATACTCCTGGGCTACGTTCAGCAGGACAACGTTGTGGAGCGTTCAGATACAAATATATTTCGCAGAACAAACATACCTCTGACAAGTAAAATAAGAAATCACTTAATCACTTAGCTATCTTAAGATGAATGCACCAACAGGAAGTCACCCTGGATAGGAGTGTGTGCTAAAGTGTCTAACTAAAATAGAAATTACATCCGGAGCTGAATACATTCATATCTACAACGTTTGTATACTGTTTGTGCCGCTGCGGTATTCATAATGGTTGTCATTCAACATGTCAGTCTTTAAAGTATTCAGAGAGCCATTTCATGGGGACAGAAAATCAGTCTCTCCAACACTTACATCAACCTCACCAAATAATTGGTGTAAGATTTTTTTTTTTAAGTAATGTCTAATTCGAGGAGGAATGTGAGGTGGAACTTCCTGCTAATGAGATTTCATCAAGGATCGGTTATATTACCTTGTGAAGTTTTTATACACAAAATTGCAAGCACTGCTACTAGACAGGCAACTCTGTAACCAAATGTTAAATCAAATATGACCATTTCAACACATTTAATACACTCCTGGTTTACTGACCCTGTTAAGGTGACGTTGCTTGTTGCAATTGTTGAGTAACCTAACCCGAGAGACTTGGGGTCCGTAGTGCAGTGGAGTGAAATGTTCAGGGAATCATATGCAAGACATTTCTATCGGCAGAATGTTTTGCCCTCCTGAACGCAACCCAGTCATGCTGTGCAAATTACCTACAGTATGTGATTCACATGGATATATAAACTCTGCAAAAAAAAAAAAAATTCTGTCAACTGCTTTTATTTTAAGCAAACTTAACATGTGTAAATATTTGAATGACCATAAGATTCAACAACTGAGACATAAACTGAACAAGTTCCACAGACATGATTCCCTGCAATGATGACAAGCTCAGTCCGATGATGCTGTGACACACCGCCCCAGACCATGATGGACCCTCCACCTCCAAACCGCTCCAGAGTACAGGCCTCGGTGTACCGCTCATTCCTTCGATGATAAATGCGAATCCGACCATCACCCCTGGTGAGAAAAAACTAACTCGTCAGTGAAGAGCACTTTTTGCCAATCCTGTCTCGTCCAGCGACGGTGGGTTTGTGCCCATGGGCGATGTTGTTGCCGGTGACGTCTGGTCAGGACCTGCCTTACAACAGGCCTACAAGCCCTCTTAGCCTATTGCGGACGGTCTGAGCACTGATGGAGGGATTGTGCGTTCCTGGTGTACCTTGGGCAGCTGTTGTTGCCATCCTGTACCTGTCCTGCAGATGTGATGTTCGGATGTACCGATCCTGTGCATGTGGTGTTACACGTGGTCTGCCACAGCGAGGAAGATCAGCTTTCTGTTCTGTATCCCTGTAGCGCTGTATAAAGCGTCTCACAGTACGGATATTGCCATTTAATGCCCTGGCCACATCTGCGGTCCTCATTTCTCCTTGCCTAAGGCACGTTCACGCAGATGAGCAGGGACCTTGGGCATCTTTCTTTTGTGTTTTTCAGTGTCAGTAGAAAGGCTTTTTTTAGTGTCGTAAGTTTTCATAACTGTGACCTTAATTGCCTACAGTCTGTAAGCTGTTAGTGTTTTAACAACTTCCACAGGTTCATGTTCATTAATTGTTTATGGTTTATTGTTTCCCACGCTTGTTCAGTGTTTAAACCCTTTACAATGAAGATCTGAGGTTATTTAGATTTTATGTATTCCTTTTTGAAAGACGGGGTGCTGAAAAAGGGACATTACTTTTTTATTTTTTATTAAAAATATATATATATTTTAGTATGGTTGATCTTCCAAGGATGGTCAACTGGCAAGTCATCTGTAAAAGTGAAGTTCTCCACGAACACAATATTAAAATAGTTGATTGAACAAAATCGTTGTTGCCAACTTATAGCATAATTTTGGGGTGGAAAATGAAAAATAAAACCATTTGAAAATCTCATAATAGTGTGTGCTATGACACCGGTCCTACCCAGACAGCAAATGCCTTCCTGTTGACATGCCAGTTCCTCATCCTGGTGCTAGAGGAAGATGGAACAGTGGTGGACTCTGAGGCCTTCTTCCAGTCACTGCCAGCCAATACTCCGGTTATGGTCCTGCAGAAGGGAGAGATGTGGACTCCGGTACGTATACATACATACATACATACATACATACATACATACATACATACATACATACATACATACATACATACATACATACATACATACATACATACATACATACATACATGCATACATGCATACATGCATACATGCATACATGCATACATGCATACATGCATACATGCATACATGCATACATGCATACATGCATACATGCATACATACATGCATGCATGCATGCATATATACATACAGTTGAAGTCAGAAGTTTACATACACCTTAGCCAAATTCATTTACTGAGTTTTTAAATAATAAAAAATTATCCAAGTAAAAATTCCCTGTTTTAGGTCAGTTAGGATCTCTACTTTATTTTACGAATGTGAAATGCCAGAATAATAGTATAGTGATTTATTTAGGCTTTTCTTTCATCACATTCCCACTGGGTCAGAAGTTTACATATACTCAATTAGTATTTGGTAGCATTGCTTTTAAATTGTTTAACTTGGGTCAAATGTTTCAGGTAGCTTTCTAAAATATTCCCACAATAAATTGGGTAAATTTTGGCCTATTCCTCCTGACAGAGATTTTGCAACTGAGTCAGGTTTGTAGGCCTCCTTGCTTGCACATGCTTTTCCAGTTCTGCCCACAAGTTTTCTATGGGATTGAGGTCAGGACTTTGTTGTCCTTAAGCCATTTTGTGACAACTTTGGAAGTATGCTTGGGGTCATTGTCCATTTGGAAGACTCATTTGCGACCAAGCTTTACATTTCTGACTGATGTCTTGAAATGTTGCTTCAATATATCCACATTTTCCTTCCTCATGAAGCCATCTATTTTGAGGTGCACCAGTCCCTCCTGCAGCAAAGCACCCCCATAACATGCTGTCACCCCTGTGCTTCACATTTGGGATGGTGTTCTTTGGCTTGCAAGCCTCCCTTTTTCCTCCAAACATAATGATGGTCGTTATGGCCAAACGGTTCTATTTTTGTTTCATCAGACCGGCGAACATTTATCCAAAAGTACAATATTTGTCCCCATGTGCAGTTGCAAACGATGGTCTGACTTTTGTATGTCGGTTTTGGAGCAGAGGCTTCTTCCTTGCTGAGCGGCCTTTCAGGTTATGTTGATATAGGTCTCGTTTTACTGTGGATATAGATACTTTTGTACCTGTTTCCTCCAGCATATTCATAAGGTCCTTTGCTGTTCTGGGATTGATCTGCACTTTTCTCATCAAAGTGCATTCATCTCTAGGAGACAGAACACGTCTCCTTCCTGAGCGGTGTGACGGCTGTGTGGTCCCATTGTGTTTATACTTGCATACTATTGTTTGTACAGATGAATGTGGTACCGTCAGGCGTTTGGAAATTGCTCCTAAAGGTGAACCAGACTTGTGGAGGTCTACAACTTTTTTTTGAGGTCTTGGCTGATGTCTTTTGATTTTCCCATGATGTCAAGCAAAGAGGCACTGCGTTTGTACCTGTGTACATCCACAGGTACACATCAAATTATGTCAATTAGCCTATCAGAAGCTTTTAAAGCATGACATTTTCTGGAATTTAAGCTATTTAAAGGCACAGTCAATTTGGTGTATGTTAACTTCTGACCCACTGGCATTGTGATACAGTGAATTATAATTGAATTAATGTCTGTAAGCAGTTGTTGGAAAAATTACTTGTTATGCACAAAGTAGATTTGCCAAAACTATAGTTTGTTAACAAGAAGTGTGCAGAGTGGTTAAAAAACTAGTTTTAATGACTCCAACCTAAGTGTATGTAAACCTCCGACTTCAACTGTACGTGCATACAGTCAGGTCCATAAGTATTTGGACAGTGACACAATTAGCATAATTTTGTCTCTATATTCCATAGCAATGGATTTGAAAAGAAACAATCAAGATGTGCTTTAAGTGACTCATCTTTAGTTTAAGGGGTTTGTCAATTACTGTATTAACCATGTAGGAATTACAACCACTTTTATACATAGCCCCTGAAATTTAGGGGCTCAAATTTAATTGGACAAACTAACAATCATACATTTAAATTGAGTTTTAATACTTGGTTCTAAATCCTTTGACATCAATGACTACCTGAACTCTGGAACCCATAGACATCACCAGATGCTGGGTTTCTTCCCCGGTGATGCTATGCCAGGCCTTTATTGCAGCGGTCTTCAGTTCCTGTTTGTTCTTGGGGCGATTTGCCTTCAGCAAGTGAAATTCATGCTCAATTGGATTCACGTCAGGTAATTGACTTGGCCATTGCAGAACATTGCACTTCTTTGCCTTAAAGTTTTGGGTTGCTTTCGCAGTATGCTTCGGGTCATTGTCCAGCTGCACTGTGACGAGCCATACAATGAGTTGTGAAGCATTCTCTGAATCTGAGCAGATCTAGCCATGAACACTTCAGAATTCACCCTGCTGCTTTTGTCAACAGTCACATCAATAAATACAGGGAACCAGCTCCATTGGCAGCCATATATGCCCACGCCATAACACTGCCTCCACCATGCTTCACAGATAAGGTGGTAAGCTTCGGATCATGAGCAGTTCCTACCCTTCTCTTCCATTCATTTATCTTTGTCTCATCTGTCCATAGGATTTTCCAGAACTGTACAGGCTTTGCCAAAAAAAAACATCTTCATCTCTAATCTGGCCATCCTGTTTGAGGATAACCAATGCTTTACATCTTGTGGTAAACTCCCTGTATTTATTCTGGTGAAGTCTTCTCTGGTTGTTGACTTTGACACAGATACACCTACGTCCTTGAGGGTGTTCTTGATCTGGCCATCTGTTGTGACGGGGTTTTTCTTCACCATCCACCACAGTTGTCTTCTGAGCCGTTTGGTTTTCCTGAGCTCACCAGTGTGGTCTTTCTTTTTAAGAATGTACCAAATAGTTTTGGCCACACCTGTTTTTGCTATTTCTGATTGGTTTGTTTGAATTTATTTTTTTCCCTAATGATGGCTTGTTTCACTGACAGTGACCGTTCTTTGGACTTCATATTGAGGGTTGACAGCAACAGATTCCAAATGCCACACTGAAAATCAACTCTTGACCTTTTATCTGCTCATTTGTAAATTAACTAATGAGGGAATAACACACACCTGGCCATGGAACAGCTGAGCAGCCAATTGTCCAATTACTTTTGGTCTGTTAAAAAGGCTATAATTCCTACACTGTTCACCTGATTTGGATGGAAATACCCTCATTATTTCATGTCAACTACAATATGCTGTTGTAGACGGCTAAAATAACAATGTCCAAATATTTATCGACCTGACTGTACATGCACACAGAAGTTAACTTTTGTGCTAGGCATACTGTTGCCTTGGGAAAGCATTTGAAGATCACTATCTGCTGCAAGTTCATATCAAATGAGGGCTGGCCGTGTCGTACTTCTGTTGTAGGACTGACTTTAACCATTTTTGGATGTCACATTTCCCAATTGTGGAAACTTGCTGTATTATCACACACCACAAGAGGGCCACACTTTCACATCAAACCAAGTAGCTGTCTGGAACCAGAGTTCCCTGGTTTGATGTGAAAGTGTGTCCCTCTTGTTTTTAGAAATGTTTACAAATGAAAAGCTGAAATGTCTCGATTTAATAAGTTTTCAAACCTTTTTTTGTTATGGCCTAAATAAGTTCAGGAGTGAATGAATGTGTGCTTAATAAGTTGCATGGACTCAGTGTGTAATAACGGTGTTTAACATGTACTCCCCACACAATTATCTGTAAGGTCCCGCAGTTGAGCAGTCAATCTCAAGCACAGATGCAACCACAAAGACCAGGAAGGTTTTCCAATTGTTCACAAAAGTGCAGCTATTGGTGGATGAAGAGAGGGGGGAAATATATATTTTTTTAAATGAGATATTGAATATCTGTTTGAGCATGGTGCTGTTAATTACACTTTGGATGGTGCCTCAATACACCGTCACTACAAAGATACAGGCATTCTTCCAAATGCAGTTGCTGGATTTCACCATGAGGCCAATGGTGACTTTAAAACAGTTGCAAAGTTTAATGGCTGTAATAGGAGAACTGAGGATGGATCAACATTGTAGTTAATCCACAATACTAACCTAATTGAGAGTACAGAGCCTGTACAGAGCCTGTACAGAATGAAATATTCCAAAACATGCATGTTTTTGCAATAAGGCACTAAAATAATACTGCAAACAAATTAACTTTTTCTCCTGAATACAAAGGTGTTTTGTTTGGGGCAAATACAATCAGAGTTCCACTCCATTTTTTTCTAGCATGGTGATGGCTGCATCATGTTATGGGTATGCTTGTCATTGACAAGACTAGGTCTGAAATGGAGCTAAGTACAGAGAAACTTGGTTTGGTCTGCTTTCCAACAGACACTGGGAGACAAATTCACTGTTCAGCAAGACAATTACCTAAAACGCAAGGCTGAATATACACTGAACAAAAAATATAAACGCAACATGTGAAGTGTTGGTCACAAGTTTCATGAAAAGAAATATTCTGGAAATGTAAAATTCTCTACCCTAAGCTGACTCCAATGTTTTAGAACTTCTGTATCTTCAACCAGCCTCGCAACCGCAGAACGTGTGTGGATGAGTGGTTTACTGATGTCAACGTTGTGAACACGTTGTAACCCATGGTGGGGTTATGGTATGGGCGGAGTTACAGTTTTGACTTAAATTGTCTGAAATCTATGGCAATAATTGAAAAATGGCTGTCTAGAAATGACCAACAACCAACTTGACCGAGCTTGATAAATTTCTAAAAGAATAATTGGCAAATATTGTACAATCCAGGTGTGCAAAGCTTTGAGACTCACAGCTGTAATCTCTTAACTCTGGGGGTTGAGTAATTCATCAAATTTGTATTTTTGGATCTTTCAGTGTATTTTGAGTGATTGACACAATTACACCTTCTTAATCCCACTTTGTAAAATAACCAATTTTGGAAAAAGTCTGTGTGAATACTTTCTGAATTCACTGTCTAAATCATGCCTTGATTAGAGGGAAGCATGAACCAGAAGTGTAGACTCAGCTAGCTTGCCAGGTTTTAATAGTCCTGTCTTAGCCTGACCTTTGTCCATTCTTGTACAGGTCCTCCCAAGTTCCAGCCAGCCCAATAGAAATGGAATCGGTAAATTGAGTTTTAACCTGTACAAGTTGAACCCCAAGGACTTCATCGGGTGTCTAACCATCAAAGCGACTCTTTATGAAATCTACACACTGTCGTACGACGTTCAATGCACCAGGGCCAAGGGTATCTTGAAGTGAGTACACTACTACCACACCATCTCTCAAGGGGACATTATTGGGGGCTGTGGGGGGTGGGGTTTTAAAATGTCAGGTGAAGTAGACTGATTTACAGTACCAGTCAAAAGTTTGGACATCTACTCAAGGATTATTCTTAAAAAAAAAAATGAAATACCACATGGAATCATGTAGTTGCCAAAAGTGTTAAACAAATGGCACTCTCAACCAGCTGCACCTGGAATGCTTTTCCAACAGTCTTGAAGGAGATTCCACATGCTGACCACTTGTTAGCTCCTTTTCCTTCACTCTGCGGTCCAACTCATCCCAAACCATCTCAATTGGGTTGAGGTTGGGTGATTGCGGAGGCCAGATCATCTGTCATTTCTCTGCTTATTTGAGCTGTTCTTGCCATAATATGGACTTTGTCTTTTACCAAATAGGACTATATTCTGTACACCACCACTACCTTGTCACAACACAACTGATTGAATCAAATGCATGAAGAAGAAGAAATTAAACAAATTAACTTTCTGGAATTGACACGCACACCTGTTTATTGAAATGCATTCCAGGTGACTATCTCATCAAGCTGGTTGAGAAAATGCCAGGGTGCAAAGCTGTCGTCAAGGCAAAGAATGGCTACTTTGAAGAATCTGAAATATTACATTGTTTTAACACTTTTAGTTACTACATGATTCCATATGTGTTTCATAGTTTTGATGTCATCACTATTGTTCTACAATGTAGAAAATGGCAAAAATAAAAACATTGAGTGAGGTTTCAAATATTTTGATTGGTACTGTATAATTTTATAGGCACTAGTCAAAATGTAAAATATTTTAGCAGAGAAATATTCAGTCGGCAGGTCATTGTTTGTTCATTCCTTCCCACTGGACACAGACGTCAGTTAAACATCTAGTTCTGATTTACATTTAATGGCGTTGGCAACTAATGTGAAACCAACAAGAAATTGATCCATGTCATTGGACTAAAGTTAAAAATATTTAAATTCCTTTGCCAGTTTTCCATGTTGATTCAACGTCATCAGATGGGACAATTGTTGGTGTTTAAATTACATAGAAACAATGTTTATTCTACCAGTTTGTGTCCAGTGGGTTGGCTGCAAGGATATCTGAAGATTCCAGTTTTTTTAATATGAACAAGTTGGGGCTTAAAAATGGGTCTTCACTGAACAAGTTCTGAGAAGAGAATATGTGCTTTGACTGTTTTTAGAAGTTTTCAGCTCTGCCTTTTCGTATTCTCTTTAGAGCTATTCTGCGTTGTCTGACGTCTCTGGCGAGAGTGGCGGGGCAGCTGCTTCTGTGTGGTTCCTCGTACATACTGCAGTACATTGGTGACGATGACTACTAGGACGTGACCAAAGTTCCAAATCCCCGTTTGAGCTCTTTAAAATGAACCAGGTGAAACGTGTCCAGGGCCTCCTGAATGCCATTTGTCTCACTAAGTAACTGGGAAAATTCCTTTGTCAGATGCGTGTAGGCCTTGTTACCAGCTGATTTCGTTGAGCCATTGCAAATGTATGTAAAACAATGTTGATACACATCAAATAAAAGCACTGCCCTGCTGGAGGAGGACATAAATACAACATGCACATTTTTACTATGGGCAACATACCAAATTGCATGTATCTCAAGTTGGGATGATGTGATTTTGTTGATTTTTAAAGTCATTTAAAAAAATCTGGTTTGCCACTGTAGCAAAATATCAATGTTCTTAAACTATCCCTTAATCTGGATGGCCCCATTTGTGTCGTATGTTTTTAAAGAGAAATGCATGCCTGAGAAGTCGCTTGAATTGACGTGGTGACTGTTTTGTGATTCCATTCCCTATCAGAATAGCAATCTACTAGCGTGAATCTTAAGTATTTCTTCTCCATGCATCTTCTCAAATTGCATTGGAGATCACCTCAGATCTTGTCCTCCAATGAGTTTTGAAGTTGTGAGGAATCAGGCAAAGAATTTCTGGCCCAACGCTAGGTAGCCTAGGTTTGAATAGCTGACTCTGTTAATTGAATAGCTAAATCTGTTATTGTGCCCTTGAGCAAGGCCCTAATTGTGCCTGTAAGTCACTCTGGATAAGAGCATCTGCTAAATGACTAAAATAGGGTTTACTCCAGGACTAATTGAAAGCCCAACTGTCTGGGACTGTGCATTGTCTAAGTACAAAAACATTAAATTTGGAAGCACTCAAACTAAAATGTCACTGAATATTTGCCCTGTCTGTCAAATCTATAAATAAAGGTTTTTGTAAAAAGTCTCATCTGACTTGATGCAAGCTATTAGTTTGTCAATGATTGTATATTTTCTGTGGGTGATGTCAAATACATGGACATCGGGGCCCCTACGCTTCAGTCAGAGCCTAGCTGCAGTCATTTTGCAGACTGCCATGATTTCCTTTGTCGGCCATAAGCTATTTAAATCCAATTTGAGCTGTGTGCTAGTAATGGGGGGTCAGAAATGGTACAGTACATTATCACTAATTCTGCTGGGTAACCACAGTGACTTTTACATATCCTTCACCAGAGCAATAGACACATTTCTGTGAACAGGCATTTAGAATCTGAGTGCAATCAGACTACTCGTGGACACTTCCCAATAAACGACTGATCAATCCTGTTTTTTCTACATGGTACAATTCTATCTGTATATTGTTGCACCCTCCTGAACCAAGGGCCTTAGTTCCTAAATGGGCAGTCAAAAGTTAGCAGTGTGAAAGCCACACTTCTGATATCCTCAATTGGGTAATTTGATCATTTTAGTCTTGACACTTGCAGTAATGTCATCTATTCATGGTCAGCAGTCAGGGGAATTAAGGGTAGTAGGCTACATTCTGGGTTGTGTTCATAAGGGGACACCGTACCAAATGGCATAAAATGGACAGACTACAAATACCTGTCAAAGAAAAGCTTGTTGAGTCCTATGAATACAATCCAACTAGTCCCCCTGTTTCAGTCTGGTGTGTGTGTGTGACTCCCCACCTGGATTGAGTGTTACAGTATGTTGCAAAATTTGAAAATGTGTTTTTGTTTTATATAACATTTGGATAAAAGTTTTATTCAGGGCTATAAAAATGTGTATCATTGACTGCATTTGAGGAACAGTGGGAATGTAACTCTGCTTTGAAAGTTGATAAACTTGTAAACTCATTGAGACATTGGCCTTTTGGTATCTAGAGAAGAGCTATATCTACACCCATTATGGCATTGTTCACACCCTCTTAAGCTTTAGCCCCATCTAATTCCGCTCTCTGCGCGTTCAGAGCGCACACTTGGTGTGATTTGTTTAACTCTGGATAACAAATAGCCTACCATCTCTGCTGGCAATTTCATTATGATTTTTTTTGTTGACGTTTACTGACACAGGCCATATTCAACGGGTGTTTTACACTTTAGCTTAAGACCAGTAGCTAGCTAGGTAAACAATGTGTAAGATCACACACGTATTGTTAGCTAACGGGCTGGCCAGCTAAAGTTGAACAACAATGAACATAACGACCTGATTTGGCACTACTACCCTGCATGAATCTGCTGGGAGCATACCAACCAGGTTCAATGTTAGCTTGCTAGGCTCTAACTAGCAAAGCAAATGGCTCTGGGATACGAATAATGTCATACACGTGACGTTAGCTAGGGAGCCAGCCAGCTAACAGTATACTTTAGCTTGAAATGAAACCACTTTCTGTCAATTAGAATGTGTATTATCTGAAAATGTAGCTAGCTCTACTATCTTACCTGTATACAACAACATGCATGATGGATGCGTTTCCCTGTCACAGATGCCCTTAGTTTGAAGATGTAATCCATAGACTGGTGTTTTCAAATCAGTTTGTCACGTGCGCCGTATACAACAGTTGAGTGAAATGCTTACTTACAGGCTCAAACCAATGGTGCAGGGGAAAAAGTGTGTGTAGGTAAGTAAGGAAATAAAACCGTAAAGACATTTGATAAAGAGTAGCAAGGCTATATGGACAGACACCTGTTAATCAGGCTTATTGAGGTGGCACACAATGCAAATAGTCCGGATAACCATTTTCTTTTTCTTCTCTTTAGCTATCATACTCTAATTCCACTGATTTCAGAACTTGATTATCCAGAAAGTGGAGAGCAACACTTATGCAGCTCCACTACACGATACATCAAAAAAAGCTGCGTTCGACAGGATTACCAACGCAGACTGACCAGCTCAAATAGACAGAAGCCTTCTATTTGGCAGACCAATCTGAACTCCTCTCTCGACATTTCCAGCCCACTCATCTCAGCCAATCATGGCTAGTGGGACAGTAGCTACCTTCTTCTGTGGCTTAACCAACAAGGCTCGTAATTTAACAATTTTATTCGTATTTACATATGGCATCCAAGTTTGTTATTAAGGAAACAGGAAAGTTCCAGAGATGTGACTTGCGACACATCTAGTATCCTGAAACGCTTCACATGTGCAACATGTACTGCCTTTGTGTGATGGGTTTCTTGTCACACCATGTAAGGTACGTCCATTGTACCTTTTTAAGTGGCAAATATTAACTTAAGACCCTTACACTTCACCATCCCACTTCTGACATCAATGTAGCAGATTCAGAGGGTAGCCCCAACCGGGATTCAAACCTGGGTCAAGTCAACACCTTAACCATTACACCAAGAGGTCTGTACTTGACTAAGTTGCTCAGTGTTGGGTTAAGCTTGCTACAAAATTACATAAGTCTATATAAAGATTTAAACTGTCAGCAGACATGCTCAAACTCTCAATATAACAGTATACCACTTAAACTGGTACAACACTTCAACTCACGGGTGGCCAAAAATAACAAAACCATGCCCCCAATAATTATACCTTTTTTTATATTCAAAATATTGGGTACAAAAATGTACCCTACAATGTACCAAACAGTACCATGTTAGATCATATGTATACCTCCTGAAGGTATATTATGTGTATTTTGATATTTTTGTACCCAAGTGAACTACACTCATAATGAATGAGTGTAGTGAGCTCAACTTCTAACTTTAACACTTGAAATGGTGCAAGACCTAAAGCAAATACAGCCTCGGCTACTCTAATTATTCCACAATGATTTAGTAGCCTACATTTTCATCGTAAGTCACAATTGAATTGATACATTATTTCAACAAACTAAGCCTGATAATATACTTCTCTTGTGAGAACGGAGATGTGATGGAAATAACGGTTCACTATTTTATTGCACAGCTAGGGTGTCATTCACTTGTCCAGCCCTACTGGGCGTGGAAGTTCGGCAGAGGTGAACAGGAATTTAGAGCGCCTGCTAATCATTTGAGTTTACCAGGCTGCATACACACTCCAGCCGCCAAGACACCCTTGCACACAGACAGAATGAGAGAAATAGTTCACATACAAGCCGGACAATGTGGGAATCAGATTGGCACCAAGGCAAGTAGAGACCATTGAACTGAATTACTTTTTCATTTGAATTAACACCTTGCATGTTTTGTGAAGAAAAACAATTTCTTAACTTTATTATGCCATCGCACACGGATTTTGTCCAATAATTTTTGTTACTGCCGCCAAAGTTTTTTTCAATGGGAATCATCCGTTAGCAGATGAATGACAACGGATGACGAATGATCGGAATGTCTTTTAACTCCGAAAATACCGTGTGGCATTAGCCCAAATTTTTAGAAGCTGATGTGACAAATTATAGGCTAATTGTAGGCCAGTGTTGTATAGCATATGACCCCATGCTTTGGGTCATACGCTGCGACTTTGCCCTTTGAAAATGTAAATTGCCATCGCTTAATTACAAATCTATGTAGCCTATAATAAACTTCATAACGGTCCCTAGCGTTCAGCCATGGAGTGCCATGAAATTCGCGCTGTGTGAGTCTTATCCATTTCAGCAGCTGAGTGTGCTTCAGTCATCAAATAAGACCGAAGGATGCACAATGTCCAATCTTTTTTTCATGATGCCTTGATAACTTAAGTATATTTAACTGTAACCTTTTTTCCCTCACGTTGATAACTCGACAGTTTTGGGAAGTTATCAGCGATGAACACGGCATCGATCCGGCAGGAAACTATGTGGGTGACTCATCGCTTCAAATCGACAGGATTAATGTGTACTACAACGAGGCGTCCGGTAAGTGTTTCTGTGGTAGAATGAGTCATCATGCTTCCAAGTTGTTCCCAATTGTTAAAGGCATAGAGCATTTAACATAAGCGCACTCATGGCCTGCTACAGGGTCCTTACTTCTGGTGCTTTGATAAATTGCCATAACCCTTTTGCCACCTTTTGCTGCAACCTGAACTCAGTGGTAGACGTAACAGTAAATGTAAATCCGGAACACTCCAATTAAACTAAACTAAAATAAACGCAACATGGAACAATTTCAAAAATGCTATGAGTTACAGTTCATATAATGAAATTAGTAAATCTATGTATTTCACATGACTGGGAATACAGATATGCATCTGGTCAAAGATACCTTTAACCAAAAAGGTAGGGCTGTGGATAGGAAAACCAGTCCACATAATCTCTTTCGCATAGAGTTGATTAGGCTGTTGATTGTGGCCTGTGGAACGTTGTCCCACTCCTCTTCAATGGCAGTGCGAAGTTTCTGGATATTGGCGGGAACTGGAACACTCTGTCGTACACGTCGATCCAGAGCATCTCAAACATGCTCAATGGGTGAGAATGCAGGCCATGGAAGAACTGGGACATTTTCAGCTTCCAGGAATTGTGTACAGATCCTTGAAACATGGGGCCGTGCATTATCACGCTGAAACTTAAGGATGACGCGGAGGAATAGCACGACAATGGGGGGGATTCTAACAATGGAATTATTTTAAGATGGTCATACTATGGATCATTTAGCTATTGAATTAAGGACTCCTTTAGGTACCAAAAAATATATATGAACAAATGATTTGATATAATATTGAATTTAGCCTTTTACTACTATAGCTCAGAGAAATGCATTGAATAACCTATTCATGAATGGCAAAAACAAAAATCATAAGAAACAAGCTCTTGAAGTGTCTGTCCGATATCTAGGAGATATACGAAAGCTCGGAAATATACTGTGCATTCAAAAGTGTTCAGAACCCTTGACTTTTCCATATTTTCTTACATTACACTCTTATTCTATAATTGATTAAATAAATGTTTCCCCTGGGTCAAACATTTCGGTTAGCCTTCCACAAGCTTCCCACAGTAAGTTGGGTGGATTTTGTCCCATTCCTCCAGACAGGGCTGGTGTAACTGAGTCAGGTTTGTAGGCCTTCTTGCTCACACACATTTTTTTCTATAGGATTGATGTCAGGACTTTGATGGCCACTCCAATACCTTGACTTTGTTGACCTTAAGCCATTTTGCCACAACTTTGGAAGTATGCTTGGGGTCATTGTCCATTTGGAAGACCCATTTGCGACCAAGCTTTAACTTCCTGACTGATGTCTTGAGATGTTGCTTAAATATATCCACATATTTTTCCTGCCTCATGGTGACATCTATTTTGTGAAGTGCACCAGTCCCTCCTGCAGCAAAGCACCCCCACAACATGATGCTGCCACCCATGTGCTTCATGGTTGGGATAGTGTTCTTCAGCTTCCAAGCCTCCCCCTTATTCCTCCAAACATAACGATGGTCATTATGGTCAAACAGTTCTATTTTATTTAATCGGACCAGAGGATATTTCTCCAAAAAGTACAATATTTGTCCCCATGTGCAGTTGCAAATGGTAGTCTGGCGTTTTTTATGGTGGTTTTGGAGCAGATGCTTCTTAATTGCTGAGCGGCCTTTCAGGTTATGTCGATATAGGACTCATTTTACTGTGGATATAGATACTTTTGTACCTGTTTCCTCCATCTTTACAAGGTCCTTTACTCTTGTTCTGAGATTGATTTGCACTTTTCGCACCAAAGTATGTTCATCTCTAGGAGACAGAACGCGTCTCCTTCCTGAGTGGTATGACAGCTGTGTGATCCCATGGTGTTTATACTTGGGTGCTATTGGTTGTACAGATGAACTTGGTACCTTCAGGTGTGTGGAAATTGCTCCCAAGGATGATCCAGACTTGTGGAGGTCTACAATTTTTTTCCTAAGGTCTTGGCTGATTTCTTTTGATTTTCCCATGATGTCAAGCAAAGAGGCACTGGGTTTGAAGGTAGGCCTTGAAATACAGCCACAGGTACACCTCCAATTGACTAAATTGAGTCATCGGAAGCTTCTAAAGCCATGACATAATTTTCTGGAATTTTTCAAGCTATTTAAAGGCACAGTCAACTTAGTGTATGTAAACTTCTGACCCACTGGAATTGTGATACAGTGAGTTATAAGTGAAATAACCTGTCTGTAAACAATTGTTGGAAAAATTACTTGTGTCATGCACAAAGTAGATGTCCTAACCTACTTTCCAAAACTATAGTTTGTTAACAAGACATTTATGGAGTGGTTGTATGTAAACTTCCGACTTCAACTGTGTATGTATGTATGTCTTTATATATAAACTCAGCAAAAAAAGAAACGTCCATTTTTCAGGATCCTGTCTTTCAAAGATAATTCGTGAAAATCCAAATTACTTCACAGATCTTCATTGTAAATGGTTTAAACACGGTTTCCCATGCTGAACCATAAACAATTAATGAACATGCAGCTGTGGAGCAGTCGTTAAGACACTAACAGCTTACAGACAGTAGGCTATTAAGGTCACGGTTATGAAAACTTAGGACACTAAAAGAGGCCTTTCTACTGACTCTGAAAAACACCAAAAGAAAGATGCCCAGGGTCCCTGCTCATCTGTGTGAACGTGCCTTAGGCATGCTGCAAGGAGGCATGAAGACTGCAGATATGGCCAGGGAAATAAATTGTAATGTCCGTATTGTGAGATGCCTAAGACAGCGCTATAGGGAGACAGGACGGACAGCTGATCATCCTCGCAGTGGCAGACCACGTGTAACAACACCTGCACAGGATCGGTACATCCGAATATCACACCTGCGGCACAGGTACAGGATGGCAACAACAACTGCCCGAGTTACACCAGGAACGCACAATCCCTTAATCAGTACCCACGCTGTCCACAATAGGCAGAGAGAGGCTGGACTGGGAGCTTGTAGGCCTGTTGTAAGGCAGATCTTCACCAGACATCACCTGCAACAACGTCGCCTATGGGCACAAACCCACCGTCGCTGGACCAGACAGGACTGGCAAAAAAGTGCTCTTCACTGACGAGTCGCAGTTTTGTCTCACCAGGGGTGATGATCGGATTCGCATTTATCATCGAAGGAATGAGCGTTACACCGAGGCCTGTACTCTGGAGTGGGATCGATTTGGAGGTGGAGGGTCCGTCATGGTCTGGGGCTGTGTGTCACAGCATCATCGAACTGAGCTTGTTGTCATTGCAGGCAATCTCAACCCTTTGCGTTACATCGAAGACATCCTCCTCCCTCATGTGGTACCCGTCCTCCAGGCTCATCCTGACATTACCCTCCAGCATGACAATGCCACCAGCCATACTGCTCGTTCTGTGTGTGATTTCCTGCAAGACAGGAATGTCTGTGTTCTGCATGGCCAGCGAAGAGCCCGGATCTCAACCCCATTGAACACGTCTGAGACCTGTTTGATCGGAGGGTGAGGGCTAGGGACATTACCTCCCCCAAAATGTCCGGGAACTTGCAGGTGACTTGGTGGAAGAGTGGGGTAACATCTCACAGCAAGAACTGGCAAATCTGGTACAGTCCATGAGGAGGAGATGCACTGCAGTACTTAATCAGCGGGTGACCACACCAGATACAAACTGTTATTTTGAACCCTCCCCTTTGTTCATGGACACATTATTCAATTTATGTTAGTCACATGTCAGTGGAACTTGTCCAGTTTACATCTCAGTTGTTGAATCTTATGTTCATACAAATATTTACACATGTTAAGTTTGCTGAAAATTAACACAGTATGAAAGTGAGTTTCTTTTTTTGCTGGGATATTTATTTAACCCATTTTTTGGGTAGGCACAAAACGACTTTCATTCTTCCATAATTTTTTTTGGACCTTTCGACAACTCACGTGACACTTATGGGGGTCGTAAAGCGAAACTGGGAACACCATCGTGTTTGTGAGAATCTCCCTTTGACATTAGGGGAGATTAGTGTGTAGCCCAAACTTTTCGGACGTTACAAACAGAAGTTGGCACATCGACGGTACCGACGTCAGACGAGTCAACTGACGCCTGTGGGGGTCATGGAGCAAAACCGTTCGGACGCTACAGACGTTTTCGTGAGAAGTCCGATTTTTGGGACGTCCGATAGCCTGACAAACACCTCTCTAGCACTACTTCCTTTCACCGCAGATGCGGATGCGGTGGATTGAGATGCATCCAATGCTTTTTTAAATGTTGCTTACAGGCTGTTTTATATAGCATGATGTGAATACATTATTTCTGACGCATCTATGTACATATTTTGTATTCATTCAGCCTTTAAAGTTAGTGTTAGTTAGGACTGAAATATTCAGTTGTGAGGGAAAGATGGCAGGCCGCATTGAAAAGGGAAATGTTATCAGGTTGTTGGCAATTCCTTGAGGCCTAAAATAAGGAATGTGTTTTAGGTAATAAGTTATAGGCATACCTGATGAAGTCTTGCTTGTGAAACAGACTACAGTAGAATACCATGCATTCAGATACATTTGAAATGTATTCCAATCTGTATAGGTGTTTGGTTGTCTTTTTTCTAGCACACAAGTATGTCCCCAGAGCAATCCTTGTGGACCTGGAACCGGGGACCATGGACAGTGTCCGGTCGGGGTCTTTTGGACAGCTATTCAGACCTGACAACTTTATCTTCGGTAAGTGGACACTGTAACACTTTACTTAAAGTCAACAGCTAAATAATCCATTGTTATTAGGTATTATATGCCTCTTAGAGCATTTATAATATCCTATTATATGGCTTATTTTGTCTCTATGTAGCAAACACATTTTTTCCCCCTACTGATTCAAAATCGCTGTTTTTAGGTATGTGTACCATTAAGTATTTTCATTGTTTCTTCAATATCAAGGAGACACAGCATGAGGTTTTGCGGCGGTCACGTGAGGTCTACTGGGCCCAGTTTTTGAAAAACTTTTAATCTGGATCTGAATGATCATTAGCAGCTACGGGGAGACAATGGAAAACTATTTGACAGAATATGAAGCTTGTACAAATGCCAGACTCAACCTACATTCTTGCCTAAGGAATGGGGTGTAGGATTTAACTGAACATTTTCATCCCTTTTTGCTGTCCTTGCAGGGCAGACGGGTGCGGGGAACAACTGGGCCAAGGGCCACTACACTGAGGGAGCAGAGCTGGTAGACTCTGTGCTGGATGTGGTGAGGAAGGAGTGTGAGCACTGTGACTGTCTCCAGGGCTTCCAGCTCACCCACTCCCTGGGCGGGGGCACGGGCTCAGGCATGGGCACCCTGCTCATCAGCAAGATCCGTGAGGAGTACCCCGACCGCATCATGAACACGTTCAGCGTCATGCCCTCACCCAAGGTGTCTGATACGGTGGTCGAACCGTACAACGCCACGCTCTCTGTGCACCAGCTGGTGGAGAACACGGATGAGACATACTGCATTGACAACGAGGCGCTCTACGACATCTGCTTCCGTACCCTAAAACTGACCACACCCACTTACGGGGACCTCAACCACCTGGTGTCGGCCACCATGAGCGGTGTGACCACCTCACTGCGCTTCCCTGGCCAGCTCAACGCCGACCTTCGCAAACTGGCCGTCAACATGGTGCCCTTTCCCCGCCTACATTTCTTCATGCCTGGCTTTGCACCACTAACCGCCCGGGGGAGCCAACAGTATCGCGCCCTGACAGTGCCCGAACTCACTCAGCAAATGTTTGACGCCCGCAACATGATGGCAGCTTGCGACCCGCGCCATGGCCGCTACCTCACGGTGGCCACTGTTTTCCGAGGGCCCATGTCCATGAAGGAGGTGGACGAGCAGATGCTGGCCATCCAGAACAAGAACAGCAGCTACTTCGTGGAGTGGATCCCCAACAACGTCAAGGTGGCCGTGTGTGACATTGCGCCCCGCGGCCTTAAGATGGCCTCCACATTCATCGGCAACAGCACAGCCATCCAAGAGCTGTTCAAGCGCTTCTCGGAGCAGTTCTCAGCCATGTTCCGCCGCAAGGCCTTCTTGCACTGGTTCACCGGGGAGGGCATGGACGAGATGGAGTTCACAGAGGCCGAGAGCAACATGAACGACCTGGTGTCTGAGTACCAGCAGTACCAGGAGGCCACGGCTAATGACGGGGAAGAGACATTCGACGACGAGGAAGAAGAACTCAATGAGTAAGGATAACGTTGCCTGTTTGTAAAAAAATATATATTATTATTATTATTTATTATTATTATATATTGTTTTTAACATGTGTTTTGTTTGATCTGTACTGTTTTATGCCCAGAGGTCTCGGAAGCAGTAGTGGAAATAAAGCCTTTTTAAAGGCTTTGAATGTGTTGTATGTTAAGTTTTCGTCTAGTGCAGTTTTCCATTGTGTGATATGTTGTCTATGGGGTCGTTCCATTTGATTTCGATCACTTTTTGACTGCACCCCTTTTGATTTGAACAAAACATTCTATACGTATTTGACACTGGTGGAAGTGGTCAGAAAGTAACTTTTTGGACTGGAATGCCAAAACATTTAGGGGATAGAGGTGCTCGATAGTTTTCCATACCTCACCCTACCAAGAGACATCCATTCCTTCATTTCTGAAATAGATTAAAGGTTGAGTCTCGTATCATTTAAAAGCTTACGAGAAAGGTTTGCTAACAACTTAATAATTTATTTGAACCTAAATTATCAACCAAACAAAATGCACTTATGTTGTAGCTTAGACCCTATTTTACATCATCAGAGGGTTTTCATGTTGGGTGTCATGGTAGCACAAAGATTATTGGAGGTCACCACATCAGAAAATGTTGTTTTAATCGACAGTGTCAATCTTCCATAGGAACCCTATTGAAATCATAGAAATACAGTTACTAGAATATACATTCCCATTTAAGTTGACATTCAACGGTGGGTTAACCGGCGGTCACCTTTGTAGTTAATCTATCTTTTGAAGTTAATATTTCGATTCAATTTAAATTATGTACCAGCTAAATTGCAGTGGTCTGAAGGGATACAGTGGGGCAAAAAAAAATATTTAGTCAGCCACCAATTGTGCAAGTCTTCCCACTTAAAAATATGAGAGAGGCCTGTAATTTTCATCATAGGTACACTTCAACTATGACAGACAAAATTAGGGAAAAATATTGAGAAACTTTTGGTATTGATGAAATACTTATTTTCCACCATAATTTGCAAATAAATTCATAGAAAATCCTACAATGTGATTTTCTGGATATTTATTTTTCTTCTAATTTTGTCTGTCATAGTTGAAGTGTACCTATGATGAAAATTACAGGCCTCTCACATATTTTTAAGTGGGAACACTTGCACAATTGGTGGCTGACTAAATACTTTTTTGCCCCCCCATCTTTATTTTACCTTCAACTTTTTGTGTTTTATACCCTTTAGAATACCTTTTAGAATATAACTTGTTCCATTGGAAGTGTCAAGCCTTAAGGGACTTCCTGGATGAATAAAGAACAACACTGGTGTAAATGCTTAGTAGATATAGCTCCAGACACTCTACGGTATGACTGTGATAATGGACAATACAGAGAAGTACACTTCCAATAGCTTGCGAATCGTTCTCCCTCTATTGTGGTTAGAACTTGATTTCCTAGCAGTTCTATTTAGGGAACAAATAAAGGGAACCAGTCATTGTAAACCCCAAGTGCTTTGTTCATATCCGCCTCAGTCATGTCCCACAGCAGACAGGCTTCAACGTTCCTATGGTGGGGGCAAATCCCCCCCCCTCCTACCCCTAGTTACTCACAGCAGCTGCTGAGCAAGGCTTTCTCCATTTAGAACTGTGGAGCTAACAATAGGGGACCTCCAGTCTGCACCAAACTATTTAGAGCTATTCATGGCCTCAATGAGTCTTCTGCCATACACTTACTGGCTAACTGAGTCAGCTTAGTGATACATTTTGGAAGCATTGAAGTGAGAAACAGATACCATGTGTGAAAAGGTTTATACCTTTAAAGACAACTTGACTAAATGTCACATTAAAAGCACCGTGCATGCTGTCTGCTTTAGGGAAATAAAGCAAACAGGAAGTGAATCTTTCCCAGTGATATGAACAAGATGAAGCATGATCACCATCTGATTTTAAAAGCTTTCTCAGTATATCAGCCCAATAGTGGGTACTTGGCCCTAACACCATTCACAGGTCTGTAAGGTGGAAGCTCCCCCACACTGCTTACACCTACTGTATACAGATCCTTCAGATCTGTTAACATCTTAGTGTTAGGGCCATGGGGAATGGGTAGGAAGTGAATTGGTATTGGCTGTACGTTGACCTGATGTAGTGGTTGGAAGGGCTTGGCGTGGTATGCACAGCTGGCGTCACAAACGATCTAGGCCCGGCCAGTTAGCTGGGAAGTCAGCTGCAGAAGTGCTTCATGCCACTCAAATTACATTGGCACTGACCCTGAGAACAACTCGTGTGTGTGTGTGTGTGTGTGTGTGTGTGTGTGTGTGTGTGTGTGTGTGTGTGTGTGTGTGTGTGTGTGTGTGTGTGTGTGTGTGTGTGTGTGTGTGTGTGTGTGTGTGTGTGTGTGTGTGTGTGTGTGTGTGTGTGAATTACTTTATGTATTACATTAGCATGAGCAGGCTGTTTATTACACTTTGATCTTGATACATGTTAACTGTATCCTGTATCCAACAGGGAATGGAACCTTGAAGCCCAATAGCTTGAAGCCCCCATCTTTGAAGACAATGTTATCTCACTGAGCTAAAGCTAAGGCGTTAGCACTGGAAACAGATATATCCCGCAATGAAGCTGACAGTGTTTTTACTTTAATAGTGATTGTTTAAGTATTATCAGACACTGTAAATTTTATCCCTGTAAGGGATTCACTGACTCAGAAATTATCAAATGAATCGTTGACAGCAGAACAAATATGTGAGCAAAAGAAAGCCAATTGAACTCTCTATAGAAAGCTGTTCTTGTATTACAGCCAGAACCACAGTAATGCTAGATTGCAGTATGTCACAACCAACAACCAACCAAGTAGTTTGCTTTAGTAAGTAAGATGTTGCAATTGTCTTCGAGCATTTCGGGTCTGAATAGTATGTGAATCAAAACTCAATAAATGTTTCCTTGAAATTGTCAATTTGTTGTGAGTTTGAAGATTGAAAATAACTACAGTTGGTGAAATTGTCGGACACTGTCTTAAAGAGACAGTACTTGCAGCTGTTAAAGACCCAGTGTAACCCTCCCATGTGTCTCTGTAGCCCCACTCTAGCAGAAACCCACTGTCTATTAAGGGAGGACTGTGCTGGCTCTCAGACTGGGTTATGAAAATATTGCCAAATAAGGGGAAGAGTGACTTAGTATATGTATTTAATGGAGATGAATGGAAGGTGCACATTGGTACTGCATAGGGAGATAGAGTATGTGCATGAATAGCACCCTCTGGTGGGTAGATAGTGAACGAATAACTAAAGTAGGATAATGATGCTGTTGCTTTTCTGGATGCTTGAGCCAACAAGGGGTATGCTTTTTGCCCTTTAACAAAGGTTATGACATACACCCACATACACCCACAATTAGATCCTATACAGCCTATGGCAGCCTTAGCCTATAGGCTATTAAAGTTTGGTAATCTTGTATAAGACATGTTCTTATAACCAATAAAGGGATGGCGTTTCTTCCCTCAAGATGAGGTATGCTGCTGTTAAAAATGCTAGTCATTTTAACCAAGTGACAAAGTAGTTATTTAAAGATAGACTAAGCGCTCTAACGTTGGCACAAGCAGCACCTCTTTCCCGCCTAAAATGCTTTTGTTCGTAGTGCAGCATTGCTCCTTGTCAGTCTAGCCTGGTCTCATAGACGAGGTGTAACATAGTAAAAGTAAATATGATTACTCTATTTAGAAGTATTCTATTGCTTTTAGTATGGTTACATAAGACAGATGGTTACTTATAACCTGAACTTCTAGCAACCCAAAGGTTGTGAGTTTGAGTCACATTACGGACAACTTTATCATTTTAGCTAATTGGCAACTTTTCAACTACTTAATACTTTTTATCTACTTTGCAAATACTTAGCATGTTAGCTAACCCTTCCCCTAAACCTTTTAGCTAACCCGTAACATATAAGTTTAGCAAATTCGTAACATATTGTACATTAAGCAAATTCATAACATATAATATGAATTGTAATTTGTAACATACACTATATATATATAAAAAGTATGTGGACATCACTTTATCACTGTTGCTGATAGGTGTATAAAATCGAGCACACAACCATGCGATCTCCATAGACAAACATTGGCAGTAGAATCGCCTTACTGAAGAGCTCAGAAACTTTCAACATGGCACCATCATGGGATACCACCTATCCAACAAGTCAGTTTGTCAAATGTATGCCCTGCTAGAGCTGCCCCGGTCAACTGTAAATTCTGTTATTGTGAAGTGGAAACGTCTAGGAGCAAAAACGGCTCAGCCACAAAGTGGTAGACTACACAAGCTCACAGAACGGGACCGCCGAGTACTGAAGCACGTAGTGCATAAAAAGTGTCTGTCTTCGGGTTGTAACACTCACTACTGAGTTCCAAACTGCCTCTGGAAGCAATGTCAGCATAATAACGTTTCGTCGAGAGCTTCATGAGCCTAAGATCACCATGCGCAATGCCAAGCGTTGGCTGGCATTGGATTCTGGAGCAGTGGAAACGCGATCTCTAGAGTGATGAATCACGCTTCACTGTCTGGCAGTCCGACAGACGAATCTGGGTTTGGCGGATGCCAGGAGAACGCTACTTGCCCCCAGTTTGGTGGAGGAGGAATAATGGCTGGGGCTGTTTTTCATGGTTCGAGCTAGGCCCCTTAGTTCCAATAATGGGAAATCTTAATGCTACAGCATACAATGACATTCTTTTTGTTTATTTTTTTTCATTCATGTTTTTTGTTTTTAGAGGTGTGACTGCTTCTAGGGTATTAAGCAAGGTTACATATAGATCCTTGGTTAGGTGGATAACTGGGTAGATGGAGGGAGTCTGGAAGGGAATTTATAGCACAGCTTTTTATAATCATTGGGTTGGGTTCTGAGCAGATAGGTTACGTTTCTTACTGGTATGTATTAATTTGTGGATGTCCATCACCCGATGGAACATGTTCCCCCCTTTTGCTGCTATAACAGCCTCCACTCTTCTGGGATGGCTTTCCACTAGATGTTGGAACTTCTGCGGTGACTTGCTTCCATTCAGCCACAGGAGCATAAGTGAGGTCGGGCACTGATGTTGGGCAATTAGGCCTGGCTCACAGTCGACGTTCCAATTCAACCCAAAGGTGTTCGATGGGGGTTAAGGGCAGGGTTTTATGCAATTGGCTCGCCACCAAACTGGAAGTCTTAGCTTGGAAAGACAGTACCGTGCAATATCAAAGAGCCCTCACTGCTGCTCAATCAACCTTCTTTTCTAACCTAATTGAGGAGAATTAAAAACTATCCAAAATGTGCTTTTGATACATTCACAAAAATAACTCAAAAAGCAGCATTCCTCTTCACTTCAGCAGTGATGAATTCATTAACTTCTTAAATGAAAAGATCATGACCATTAGAAAGCAAATTACGGACTCCTCTTTGAATCTGCATCTGAGTTTTGTCCTGAGTTGGCACAGAACTGCCCTATTCTAAGGAAGCAACTGAAAGAGCTATTTCCTGTGCTTGGCCCTCTTATGTTGAACATAATAAATGGCTCCCTGTCCTCCGGATACGTACCAAACTCACTAAAAGGGGTAGTTATAAAGCCTGAAAAAGCCAAACCGTGACCCGGAAAATTTGTTTAAAAAACTATTGGCCTATATCGAATCTCCCATTCCAGAAAAAAAAAATTGAAAAGCTGTTGTGCAACAACTCACTGGCTTCCTGAAGACAAATAATGTATACAAAATGTTCCAGTCTGGTTTTAGATCCCATCATAGTACTGAGACTGCATTTGTGAATGTGGTAAGGGACCTTTTAATGGCATCAGACCAGACTGTCCTCGTGCTCCCAAACCTTCGTGCCGCTTTAACACCATCGATCAACACATTCTTTTGGAGAGATTGGAAAGCCTAATTGGTCTACACGGACAGGTTCTTGCCTGGTTTAGATCTTATCTGTCTGAAAGATATCAGTTCTTCTCTGTGGATAGTTTGTCCACTTACACATCAGTTGTATGTTTTGGTGTTCCTCAAGGTTCCGTTTTAGGACCACTGTTGTTGTCACTATATATTTTACCTCTTGGCAATGTCATTCGGAAACACAATCTAAACTTTCACTGCTATGCGGACGCCACACAGCTGTACATTTCGATGAAACATGGTGAAGCCCTAAAATTGCCTAACCTGGAAGCCTGTGTTTCAGATATAAGGAAGTAGATGGCAGCAATTTGTTTTATTTTAAACTCGGACTAAACAAAGATAATAGTTCTAGGTCCCAAGAAACAAAGACATCTGCTGTTTGATCTGACAACTAATCTTGATGGCTGTACAGTCATCTCAAATAAAACAGTGAAGGAGGCCTGCGTTAATCTTTTCTGACGAGCATCTTCGTAACATTGCAAAAGTCTGAAATGTTTTGTCCAAAAATGATGCAGCAAAGCTAATGCATGCTTTTCTGAACCACTAAATAAACTTCAGTTAGTGCTAAACACGCTCTCATGGCTCTAATGAGGACCGCCACAGGAAAGGAAGACCCAGAGATACCTCTGCTGCAGAGGAAAAGTTCATTAGTTTATTTATTTATATATGTTTTATTAATATTTAAAACATACAATATACTTGCAGTGAAGCCGCTCAACAACTACATCACATTAGTCATCTAACAGACTCCCATCCAGAGCAACACACTGAAGCAACCAGCGTCAACACTCTGCTCAAGGGCACGTTGACAGATCTCACATAAGGTCAAAAACGGGGACCTGAACCAGCGATCCATCAGCCACCGGTCCAAGCTCCCAACCGACAGGCCATCATCAGCCCTCCATGATCTCCCACACAGTTCCCCAAGAGCTGCCCCTCAACCATCGGAGACCCCCCCACCCACAGCCCCCCGAGAAAATAAGACAATAAAATAATATTCCATTCCCCACTATAACCAAGAAAATGAACAAAAGAGAAAAAAGACAAAGACAAAGGAAAACAGAAGACAACAATGCAAATAACAAAACACATCAAGGACAACAAAAATCATATCAGCAAGGCATGTAGTGCATGTATGGCACTATTTACACGTGTATGTGCATCTGTGTGCATTTGAATGAGTGTGTGTATATGCATGTGCACAAACACCTGCATGGCATCAGCCTCAGGCAAACCGGCATTAGCTGTAAAAACACTGTCCCTCAGTGTCATTCAAACTTACTTTTTGTTTTATTTTGACAGTATTTTTCATGAGAGTTACCAGCCTCAGAAATTGCATCCCAAATAAATGCTTCACAGAGTTCAAGTAACAGACACATGTCAACATCAACTGTTCAGAGAAGACTGCGTGAATCAGGCCTTCACAGTAGAATTGCTGCAAAGAATCTAATACTAAAGGACACCAATAAGAAGAAGAGGCTTGCTTGGGCCAAGAAATACAAGCAATGGACAAAAATAAAACTGTCCTTTGGTTTGATGAGTCCAAATTTGAGATTTTTGGTTCCAACTGCTGGGTCTTTGTGAGACACACAGTAGGTGAACGGATGATCTCTGCATGTATGGTTCCCACCGTGAAGCATGGAGGAGGTGGTGTGATGATGTGGGGGTGCTTTGCTGGTGACATTGTCTGTGATTTATATAGAATTCAAGGCACACTTGACCAGCTTTGCTACTGCAGCATTCTGCAGCGATACGCCATCCCATCTGGTTTGCGCTTAGTGGGACTATCATTTGTTTTTTCAACAGGACAATGACCCAACACTCCTCCAAGCTGTGTAAGGGCTATTTGGCCAAGAAGGAGAGTGATGGAGTGCTGCATCAAGTGACCTGGCCTCCACAATCACCCAACCTCAAACCAATTGAAATGGTTTGGAAGGAGTTGGACCGCAGCGTGAAGTACAAACAGCCAACAAGTGCTCAGCGTATGTGGGAAATCCTTCGATACTGTTGGAAAAGCATTCCAGCTGAAGCTGGTTGAGAGAATGCCAAGAGTTTGCAAATCTGTCATCAAGGAAAAGGGTGGCTACTTTGAAGAATCTAAAATATATTTTGATTTGTTAAAAAGAAATTGGTTACTACATGATACCATATGTGTTATGTCATAGTTTTGATGTCTTCACTATTATTCTACAATGTAGAAAATAATCAAATAAAGAAAAACCCTTGAATGAGTAGGTGTCCAAACTTTTGACTGGTACTGTATGTACGTTTGAACATCTTGAAGAACGATCTGGCCTTAATGTCCATGCACATTTATAATCTCCACCCAGCACAGCCAGAAGAGGACTGGCTACCCATCAGAGCCTGGTTCCTCTCTAGGTTTCTTCCTAGGTTCCTAACTTTCTAGGGAGTTTTTCCTAGCTATCGTGCTTCTACATCTGCATTGCTTGCTGTTTTAGGCTGTGTTTCTGTATAAGCACTTTGTGACATCTGATGATGTAAAAAGGGCTTTATAAATACATTTGATTTCAGTTGCTTTTATACTAAATAGAGTGTCTCGGATTGAGAATAGGTTGGTCAGCAATGCATTGAAGAGCTACTACAGCGCTCTGTAGCGCACATCCATTCCACCGAGGCAGCTGAACCCTACGTGAACCGGCAGGAACTGGCTCATTGGTTGATGCAATCCAACGCCTGAAGAGATGGAGATGAACGCAATGAAAGATTTGAGTTCCAGACCAACTAGGTAAAATGCCTGTGCAGTTGGCCCTCCCTGGCATGCTGTCAGCCTCACCTGGGACAACTTTAGCGATCTCTGTTTTTCTACAGTAAAAAGACTCCATTACAGTAGTTGTTTAGCAGTCAACCTATTTCCTGTAGACTCAAAATTATTAAAGTTATAGATTTCTACTTCAAATGGAGCACACTTGGTTAATAATATGTATTAAATCATATGAAATAATGTTATTAAAATAAGTTGAATCACCCGCATAAGTATACCTGGATGCACAGGTATCAACTTTGTAATATTCTTTGTTTTTGGCTAATGGCTAGGCTAATGTTGCTTCTAGCACCTAGCATGGCACTTGGTAGTAGCCTGCAATTCACACCTCCCATGTAGATAGCGATAATTAGCATAACTGTCAGTGCTCCTCTTTCCCACCCAAAATTACTTTGTTCATTGAGCAGCTTTGCTGATCAAGCCAGTAGGTGGAAACCAACTTCAGCGCTGCAATTCATTGCCATTTTGCCGACGTAGGCGATGACTCTACTTCCGTTGGTGGCAAAAATGTTCTTAACCGCTGGGACACTTTTGGGGGGGCTATGAACCCAGTGTGTACCGGCAGAGTTCTGTCATGGAAATTCTAAAGAATCAGGAGAGACATGGATAATTCTTCAAGCAATCATACTTTAATATCGTTTAATTAGTACAATAATGGAGCTGGTCAACGAACCAGCCATATGTGATTCGTTGAGAGCCCCACAATACAGGAAATGCAGAGCTCTTATATATTGGACCTAAAAATGCTTAGTCATGGCTGGTTCCACCTTTCCCCGGCAGATCAGGGAAACAGAAGCTACCTTGTTTTCTTCTTGTGGCTTTGTGTATCGGGTCATAGCGCACAAACAAGTGATTATGTTAGTTCCGTTACTCCTCTCTGTTCAAGCCAGCCTCTATTCTTTTCATATCTCCACACAGCTGTGCCCTTGGAAGAAAGTAAAAAACATGATGGACTGAAAAACTGTGGTCACTCTCAAGAGGCTCTTTGTCTTGACCGTGTGACTAAGTTGAACAAAGGCAGAGTGGAAAAATACCAGCTCCTTCTTACAAGACCATCAAACAGACAGTGGAAATGTACAGGTTTAAGGTTCATACAGTGCATGCGCATAACAAAGTTTAGCATTAAGAACTATTAAAGTAATTCTTCATTACATTGTCTCTGCTATACAAACTTAAAGAGGTTATACAGGATTTTTCCCTCACAGTTCGGCCATTGGTGGTTTTGCATCACCTTACCTTAGCTTAGACCGACGGTGGATTGCATCAACCAATGGACAAATTCCTGTCGGTTCAAGCTGGTTTCATAGCCGTAAAAAAGTATCCCAGCAGTCCCAAAAAAGTATGCCGCCGACGAAAGTGGAGTAACTTCCTACGTCAGCGAAATGTCAGCAGCGCGGTATATTATTTAGTTTTTTTTTAGGGGGTAGATCAGCTTTAATATTGCAGATAGATCGTAGCTAACGTGTTGGGCCAGTAAAATTATATCTATATTTTTATATATTTTCCTTCATTATTATTTTCCCCTAACTCTACCACCCCTCCCCTAATTGGAGTAAACTAATTGAATATATTTTCCTTCTTTATTATTTTCCTCTAACTCTACCATCCCACCCCTAATTGGAGTAGACTAATTGAATATATTTTCCTTCTTTATTATCTTCCTCTAACTCTACCATCCCACCCCTAATTGGAGTAGACTAATTGAATATATTTTCCTTCTTTATTATTTTCCCCTAACTCTACCACCCCTCCCCTAATTGGAGTAAACTAATTGAATATATTTTCCTTCTTTATTATTTTCCCCTAACTCTACCACCCCTCCCCTAATTGGAGTAAACTAATTGAATATATTTTCCTTCTTTATTATTTTCCTCTAACTCTACCACCCCTCCCCTAATTGGAGTAAACTAATTGAATATATTTTCCTTCTTTATTATTTTCCTCTAACTCTACCATCCCTCCCCTAATTGAAGTAGGCTAACGGACACTTCCAGCTTATGCATACTACATAAATTTGACTGGCAGTATATTTTACATTAGTTAACTTTAGTTTGTTTTTAGTCCAAGCCTTCAGTATCTCTACTTGTACATCCATCTTTTGCACATCTACCATTCCAGTGTTTAATTGCCATATTGTATTTACTTCGCCACCATGGCCTATTTACTGCCTTAACTCCCTTATTTGACCTAGTTTGCACTAACTGTATATAGACTTTGTTTTCTTTTTTTCTACTGTATTATTGACTGTATGTTTTGTTCATTCCATGTGTAACTTTGTGTTGTTGTATGTGTCGAACTGCTATGCTTTATCTTGGCCAGGTTGCAGTTGTAAATGAGAACTTGTTCTCAACTAGCTTACCTGGTTAAATAAAGGTGACATTAAAAAAAAAATACCATTAACCCCTCCCATCTATCCCTGAAGACCATCCAGTTTTGATTTCTAGATGCCATACATTTTTCCACTGTGCTGTGATGTTTCACAAAAGTTATGAACCTTTCCCATTGTTTCTACAGATTGTAAATTAAAGATAAACACATTTGCTAAGAGCATTATTATATTATTGATTGATTGACTATGACTTTTCAAATCACCCACAAGTGCTATTTGCTTAGTTAGCTCTATGTAAATGTTGCAATTTGTCAGCCATTCCTGAATCTGTGACCAAAAACAAGCTACATATGGGCAGTACCAAAACAAGTAATCTAATTATTCTGTCTCTTCGCAGCAAAATATGCAGTGCTGGGATGGGATGCATGCGGAAGGTATTCCGACATTCACTTTTCCACATTTTGTTACGTTACAGCCTTGTTCTAAATTGTGTTAATCCAAAATGTGGAAAAAGTGAAGGGGTCGGAATACTTCCTGAAATCACTGTATATATAACATTCTATTGGTTGTAAGAATTTTGATAAAGTATTTTAATTGAAAAACTTTACGTTTTGAATCCGATATCATTTGTGTATCAGTTTGTAAACCATGTGCCATGGATTAACTACGTTGAAAATCTCCTCCCAACTATATGGTGCAGCTGTCAAGTTTTTTGGTCCTTAAATGAAACTGGTGTGCTTTTTTATTTATCACAATTTTCTTTTGCCAATTTTGGTCTTAGTTGCTCTACACTGCCTGGGCCATGCAGCAATGCTGCCCAGTTAACAAACAAATGTTAGGCAGGAAAGAAGGGCAGAGCACTGAGTGTTTCGCTTGTTATCGCCGTCTACATGATGGGGTGTGAATTGCAGTCAATTACCACGTGTCGTGCGCTCAGGTAAAAGCAATAAGCCATAGCCATTAGCCCGAACAAAGAAAACCATGTTTCAAATTTGATACACCCAGGTATACTTATGTGAGTGAGTCAACTTCTTTGAATTGTATATAATTTAATACCTTGTATTAGAAAAGTGTGCTCCATTTGAATTAGAAATAAACATGATTAAATTAACACCATTTGTATTAATTTGACACAAAAGGAAATTTGTTGATTGTTATGTTAATAACTGTAGTCATAGCAGTCTTGTGGCTAATTGTAGTCTTTTGGGGGGGAAAACCCCAGCAATCTCTAAAGTTGTCCCAGGTGAGGCATGCATTCAAGGGAGGGGCACTTACTCCTGTGCCTTCCACCACCTGAACAAGGCCACAGTCACGACTTCCCAGGTCGAAGCACTGAAGTTCCAATAACTCTGACAGCATGTGAACTCCCCCCATTAGTAACTTAGCCGAAATCTCTGACAACACTGCAATTTTAAACTCAGCACTGGACTGAGAGCAAAACATTGAATGAAATATGTTTGTCCTATTGTTTTTGTTTACATTTTTTTCAACTCCAAGCAATGAGTAACAATGAGTCACAGGATCTGATGTGGTGTGTATTGATGGATGCCAAGGGAAGCCAGGCGTGCCAAAAATGATTTACAAATAAATTAACACAAATGATTTTAAAAATGTATCTTTCTTCCCTCTGTGTTTTCATAATTGTCCTTCAGTTTGCAATTGGCTGTATCTATCTCACCGGGGAAAGTGCCCCTCTGTCTCAGAATGTGTACCACATGTATCTGATGCTGTCTGGACAAAAAGAGTATGACATGTTGCCGCCAAAGCGTTTGAGTGATTGATGCCAGTGAGCATTTGGCCTCAGTTGATAAACCAATTCTAAAATATTTAGCCAATCAGCATTGAGTTGAGCTCAACTCTGGGTGGTCCTGGTGCAGCAAAACACCCCCCAAGGCAGGCCAGTCTGGATTTGGCTTCACACCAAAAGTAAAATGTCATTGTCAGAAAAATAATCTGTTTCTGGTCTGCTTGTTGTCCTAAAATAGCTAGCTAGCTAGCTAAATCGGTCCTTTACTAAGCCATGGATGGAGATGGGAATTTGGACTTGTTCTTTTTTACTTAAATCTCCATACAGGCCAATGACTATAATGGCAATTCTGATCTAACTATAAATTCATACATTGTACCACTGGCCTGAGAAGATTTAAGTTCAGTATGTATCCTAGATGTAGTAGGCTCACGTTAACTAGCTAGCCTGTTTAGCTATGGATATTCAATTTAGCTATGGATATTCAAGTTGATATTCAACATGTCATGAGTCCTTCAGTTTTAATACAATGGAGAAAACGTGTTTATAGGTCCTTTTGCGCGCTTGGCGCTATTTTATATTTGTTACAAAGCTTAACAATTCCCAACTCCTCTTCAGATTCAGATGAAAATCGCTTAACAATTCCCAACTCCTTTTCAGAATCACTTGCAGATCACCAGCTGGTCTGCTGACTTGCAGAAGGGTCTGATGTATGTATCCTTAACCTGCTCAGGGACATTCAGAGTTGTAAAGGGAGAAAAGAAGAGCAGTTTATTGGTCTTGTGATGGGTTGAATGGGGGCGCTGTCAATTACAGAACTGTAAATCTTGGCCTGGAGTGTGGTACTCTGTCCACTCGTGGGCTAACATTACAACATTCCCCTCTTGTGGTTTCAGCTTGGAAGGTTTTCCCTAGCTGTAAACCACAATGCAGGGCTGTCCACGAGCTGTAATTTTGATGCTGAGTCTCCTGACCACGTCGTCCAGTCAGCCATCTTGGTTGACCTAGGCAGTAACTTAGCTACAAAGTTAATGGCACATGACACTCAACCAATACACCATTCCCTTCCTATGAGTGGACGTTGTGGCACTTCATTTGTGGTTGTATGGAAGACTGTTCATGGCAGTTTAGGCAAAAATAGGTAAATAAACACATTAATTCTGGTTACCACACCTTAACTATCTAAGCTGACATATTGGACAAATTACTCTATTAGGACACTTGTCTAAGATGTCTTACTTAGGGTGTTCCTACTTCAGTGGTGTGTTGCTTAAGGCACTAGTATATGTGGACTTAGGGGCATCAGCTTAGGGAGCCTGCAGACCTCTGGGGAGGCAGTGGCTGTACTGCTTATAGGACTCTCGGGATCACTTGTCAGCTAACCAAAGACTGGTATTGACTCAAACCTGGCACTAGTGATTCTAGTAGAGATCCTTGTTGGGTGTGTGCGCCTAAGCATGTAGTAAGAACAGACGCCAAGGGCAACCAAGGATCATGATAGTGGTCAAAATACTGTCAGGCATTGTCTACGAGTGGGTGACGGACCAGTCTTTGGACTTATTATCAGCAGGGTTGATTACCAGGCCATCATTAAGTAGACTATGAGCAACGACCATCGGTCCCTCATAAAAAATGTGGTCTTGAATGGTACAGTTCAGCCAATTCAAGAGTGCGATTTGAAAATGAATCAGGGATTTTTATCTCAGTGTCCAGTCTGTCCCCGTGGAGATGGTCCATAGCTAGGTCGCCTATGTGGACAATTGCTCCCTCTTGCACACTAACAAAGACAGTCTGGTTAGGAATGCTAATTTCAGTGATTGAGGTAATGAAAGTCATAAGTCATGGCAGTGGATGTGAATGGTGTGTTAACAAGCCACTTGTCTTCTACTAACTCCACCTGAGTGGTGGACACATCATCCCTGGTTGTCAGTCTTGCATGGCAGCGCTCATCGCTGGAAAGGGGTTTAAAGATGTTCGGTGTTGTCCCTAACAAATGGTTCGCTAGGGCAAAAGTAATGAACGTCTTTAGTTCTAGTACACTAATAGATTGTTTGTCAGATATAAGTCTGGCCTTTCCTCCTGGAAAGCTACAAGCAGGGATGTGTTGATTTTCACACGTGTGTTGTCTTGCCAGAACCCTATGTTGAGTATGGTTTTAAACCTGTAGGTATTCTCTACTTCAATGACAAAGAGTGTGAGCAGCAATCCCAAATTCTTACCAGCTGTACATGGGCATAATCATGATTCAGGACCTCTACCAATTGTCCCATTGAATGGATAGTTCTATTAATGAGAGTAACATGCATGTTACCCAGAATAGTGCCTTGGAGTGTCTTTCCTACATGATGTAACCTAAGTGACTGGGCTTTAATCTGCTGTTGGATCAGGGGCATCTCATCTGTTAGTTCTCTAACATCATTTTTGACAGTGGCCAAACAGAGGGCGTTGACGGCAGTGGTACCTAAAGAGAGTAGTGACCCTGAAGCTCTTGCTACTGAGAGTAAGGCTCCAATGAATCGCTTCTGCCATCTGGGCTCTGGTAATTCTTGGAGAATTTTTGGAGTTGGGCCAACATGTGAGCAGTGTCTAGCTGGGCGTGCTTAACTGCCTGGCCGATCCAATCAGACCCGGTACCAACTCGGGTGTGCACTGGGGGTGGGGAATGCGTTCACGGTATACATTCACGGAGTCCAGGCAGACATACACTCTCTAGAGATTAGTGGAAAACGGTGTACTCTACAGTTGGTTGTTAATAGTCCTGGATCGTTGCGCAGGATGATAACCGCTGGGGGTCTGCTAGTTAGTACATCTGGTTGGTTTGATTCAACAATGGCACAGAGTGCCAGGATCAACCAGAGCAATCCCATCCTAATCTGGATTGACCTCCCGGGATAAGATACACCATTGCATTGTAAGGGTTCTTTGTGAAGGTTTGGAAGGTTGGAACTGGCAACAGATTAAGCATCCCTGTACGTGCTGTGTCACATCCTGTTCCATGTGTGGCCAGTGGCCCACTTGTTGCAAGACTTCAGACGTAGCCTTGACCCCCTATGGCCTTCCGCAAGGCTCATCGTGGGCATGGGCTATCATCACCCCCCCTTTGTGTCTTTGGGACCACACATCTGTGAGTGCTGTTGGTGGACCGGGACACAAGCCAATAGGTTATGCCCAACTTTGGGGTGGAACAAGTGTGTGAGCAGGGCCCCATGTTCATGGGAATAGTAGTTTTATTGAGGCCACCATCTAGGAGCGATACTCGTCAACTGGCAATGGGTCCAGAGCACACAAGAAAGCCTCCTTTTTCTTCAGGGGCTGGGTGTAGTGCCATGATTTCTCGTCCGCAATAAGGGATGCTGGAGTGACTGAGTGGCCAAGAGGGAAATCCTTTGTGTCTGGCTCGGTGTCATGGGGTGGTTGAGTAGCTGAAATCGGCTCTTCACTGTGGAGTACAGTGTTGCACCAAGTGTCTTGGGAAGGTGGTAAGGCCAGGGGAGCAGCTGTGGTCACTTGTCCACACTTGGTTCTTGCTCCAGTCTATCAAAAGGACCAAGCAATCTATTAAGTCTGACCCAATTAGCAGTGGCTCGGTTTCAAGGCTGGGAACGTACACAGGGTGAACAAGGGCCACTTTCTGAAAGGTTAGTTTTAGGAGAATTGTGAGAGGTGAAGTTGTTTGTGTGAACCCTCAAAGTTTAGTGGCACATCGTTCCAATATTAACTCACATTTAGCCGGGTTGACGATCCTTTTAAGGTCACCCAATAATGTCAGAGAATTAGGGAAATGGTAGAACCAGAATTGATCAGAGCTTACACAGGGCAGACAGTCCTCAGGGACTGTCGTAAAGGTAAGGCCTCTTAGAGTTGTTTTTACTTGTCATCTCCCCAACAAAGTGGAGAGGGGGTGTTTCAGAGGGTTACGGCTCGTCATTAGTTTTTGTTTTGATGGTTAAAACAGACGTGCTTATTTCAGGGTCTGGAAGTCACAAGGTTGGATTTTGAGTGGAAGCGGGAGCAGACCTATTAATGTTATACTGACGTTCCACGCCTAGTAATAGCGATTTGTTTTCCCTGTTTAGCTGTTCACGTCTTTTCATCTCTTTGAGCAATTCTACCGCAGAGGCCGTGCTCAGCATTGCATTCCAATTCCATGTTTTGTTACCTTTTTGGTCTGACCCTTTGTCTGACTGATTAGCAGCATGTGTTTTATTAGCTTGGCTGTCATACAACCTATTTTGTGCGTACCGGTCGTTATTTTTATGCCTACCATGATAGGTGGGGAGTTGGAACTATTGCGTTGTGGTTGGTAGTCAGGTTGATAATTTTGGGGGGTGGACGCATTCCCTGTCTGTCGTGTGGGTGGCTATGGCAGCGGATACAGAGGAGGAGAAGGTAGGTCCTCCGGAAGTTTCGTTTTCCTCCATTTTTGCTCAGCTGCCTGCTTCCCTGTTTTGTAAGTTTGCAATGAGTCACTCATCCACGGGCTGGAATAGAGGGCCGAGCCTGCGGGAGGAAAGGAGACAGTGAGAGTTATGGGAGGAAAGGGGACAGTGAGAGTTATGGGAGGAAAGGAGACAGTGAGAGTTATGGGAGGAAAGGGGACAGTGAGAGTTATGGGAGGAAAGGAGACAGTGAGAGTTATGGGAGGAAAGGGGACAGTGAGAGTTATGGGAGGAAAGGGGACAGTGAGAATTATGGGAGGAAAGGGAGGAGAGTAGGGTCGAAGTGGCAGAATCAGGGGACAAGAGGGAAAATGATTTAGCAGAAGGGAGAGATTATAGGATAGAAGAGGAGAGAGAGTGAACATTGCGACGGCGCATGGCAATCTGGGTATGGGCTGAGTGGCTAAGGGTTGGAGGAAACGAAGACAGAAAAGGAAACAAAGCAATGATCAGAGTGTATGAATACATTCAATAAAATGTGCAAGTATACATTTTTTAAAAGTCAATTGACGAGTATGAATATTCTGCTGTGAATCAAAAATACACATGCAGATTGTCACGACTTCCGCCAAAGTCGGCTCCCCTCCTTGTTCGGGCGGTGTTCGGCGGTCGACGTCACCGGCCTTCTAGCCATCACCATTCCATTTGTTTTGTCTTGTTCCCTGCACACCTGTTTACATTCCCTAATCAACTGCATATATATATTCCCCATGTCTTTGTGTGGGATTGTTTTGTTACGTGTTTTGTATTGACGCGTCTAGCTGGTTTTTCCCCGGGTACTATGTTTCAACCCGGAGTATGTTTAATTGTTAAACATTTTTGCGTATTTGTGACTTTGTCGAGCTTTGAACTTTTGCCTTTGGCTGGAGGTTTGTTGGACACTGTTGCAGCTGGCTGTTGTTTGCTTCTGCCAAATAAAGTGTGCACCTGATCACAACTCTCTGCTCTCCTTCACCTGACTTCAACACCAGTAGCGCATACGATGACAGATTTAGAATCTGCACATGCTCAGAGTTCTGTCACGTTACCAAAAGATTTGTTAGCTTGGAAAAAAGTTTTGTACGTTTGTAGAAAGAGATTTGCAAGTAACATTTTCATTTGTGCTCTGGGGCAGGACCTTTTACTCCTGACCAATCAGTTCCCTCTGCCAAAACTACAGCCGCCTAACCATTGGCTGGATTGTTTCATCAATCAAATCTCAGGATGTCGCTACCCACAGGATGAGGTAAATAAAAACATGCGGCTTCCCAAGTCTGTACGGGAGTTGCAGCGATGGGACAAGACCGTAACTACCAATTGTATATCACGAAATTGGGGAGAGAAAGTGTATATATATATTTCATACTCATAAATGGAATAGTTCTGAAATTATACCTGCAGATGTTACTGAATGTATTCAAATGTCAAGAAAACAAGTTTGAGACCTTATTTTCCACCATCATTTGCAAATAAATTCAATAAAATCCTACGTGTGATTTTCAGGATTTTTTTTCTAATTTTGTCTCTCATAGTTGAAGTGTACCTATGATGAAAATTAAAGCCTCTCTCATCCTTTTAAGTGGGAGAACTTGCACAATTGGTGGCTGACTAAATACTTTTTTGCCCCACTGTATCTGATATTGGTGGAAAGCCTACATTCTTGTTAATCTAACTGCACTGTCCAATTAACAGTAGCTATTACAGTGAAAGAATACCATGCCATTGTTTGAGGAGAGTGCACAGTTTTTAACATGAAAAGTTATTAATAAACAAATTAGGCACATTTGGGCAATCTTGATAGAACATTTTGTACAGAAATGCAATGGTTCATTGGATCACACTAAAACTTTGCACACACACTGTTTCCATCTACCGGCCAATATCTAAATTGTACCTGGGCTGGAATAATGCATTATTTTACTTACTTACTTACTGACTTTATTGTCCCCATGGGGAAATTTTGTTGCAGTGTCATGTACATGTTTAAAGTGGCATTTAAATGCAAAACAAAATTGACAATACATTTTTCATACCAGTTACATACCAATAAAACATACTTTTTTTGAAGACTAGTCTGCTGGCCTTACTGAGTCGATAGGAACATTGGCCCGAGCCATTTAGGAGGGATCACACCTGGCACAGATGATTGTCTAGTTCTGTTTTTCCTGCTGAGGTGTGCCCTATACCTGCGCCCAGAGGGGAGGAGTTCAAAGTCCAGGTACAGGGGGTGGCTTGGGTCTAAAATGATTTTGTGAGCCTTGCGGAGGGGCCTGACCTTAAAGATCTCATCCAGACCTGTCTGTTTGACTCCAAGTACCTTGCTTGCTGTGGTGATAATCGTTCTCAACATATTTCTCTGGCTGACAGTGGCATTGCCAAACCAACAAACAATACAAAAAGTTCAAATACTCTCAATGAAAGATTTGTAAAACATAGTCAGTATAGTACATTAAAAGATCCCAGCTTTTTGAGAAAGTACAGTCTCTGTTGGCTCTTTTTGTAGATCAGGTCTGTACATTTACTCCACTGAAGCTTATTGTCCAAGAGGACACCCTGGTATTTTCTTATTCCTTTACAATCTCTATATTCGGACCTCTGATAGATGTTTCAGAGGTATGTGTTGTACACTTCCTGAAGTCTATGCACATTTCTTTGTTCTTGTTGGTATTGAGGACCAAGTGTGATTCCTCACACCAATCTACAAAGTCATCTAGGACCGGGCCATGATGTTCCTCGTCATCATGCAACAGGCTGATCAAGGCAGTGTCATCAGCGAACTTAAGAGGTGTCTGTCACGATGGGAACTAGTACAACTATTAGTGTACAAGATGTACAGGAGTGGGGACAAAACACATCCCTGAGGAGAGCCTATGTTGGTATTGCGTATGTCTGACACGTGAGGACCTATTTTGACTCACTGTGATTTGAGCGTTGGCTCTGGAAGTCCAACAGCCACAAAACCAGCCCCCCATCTAAGGAGAAGTCCTGAATGCATCTCTGTGCCAGAATGTAGGGCTGGATTGTGTTGAAGGCAGAAGAAAAATCAACAAACAGAACCCTGACATGGGATTTGGCAGATGTCTATAGACCATGTTAAGGAGGGTAAGAATGGCATCATCAACTCCTCTACTAGGCTGACAGGCAAACTGAAATGGGTCGAGAAGCTTCTGGGTGACGCTGAGAATATGACTTTTCACAAGTTTCTCAAGGCATTTCATTACTAGGGATGTCAAGGTGACAGAGCGGAAGTGATTCAGCACAGAGGGATTAGATGCTATAGGAATTGGTATAATTAATGAGTTTTTCCACAATACTGGCATGTGTTGCTGCTGTTGCTATTTTTCCTAGTGTGACATTTCACATACTGGTGGTATGTGCGCAGGACTTTGTGCAAGGTACAGTTGTTAAAATCCCCTATAATAAATGTGGGTGAGATGGATTCCAGTTTCTGTGTTTGATTATAAATAATCTCTGATGCCTTTGTTATATTAGCTTTCGGGTTGAATGTACACAGCGGTAATAAACAATTGGGGGAACTCACAGGGCAGAGAGTAGGGTGGCAGTGACACCGAAAGCAGTTCAATGTCGGGGGAACAGTCTCTCTCTTACCAGGATCGATTTACACCACTGGTCCCTGACAAGCAAGAGCCCCCCCACCCCACTCGCAGACAATCAGGGATTAGATGGGCCAATGGGATATCCATCGTGTTTGTGTTTGAGTTGCATTGTAGTAAGAACTCCCTGCTGTATTGGAATCCGCTGCCAGCAGCGGTTTCATAATTCAGTGAGTTTGTAGCGGGTATGTACACGATCAACAAGATCAGTCCAACATCCCACCACTGTGAATCCATGGTTGGCAGATGGTTTGTAAACTAAGTGTACAAATTAAAAACATCAAAGAACGCCACACCAAACACCACGCCACACCTAACGTCACACACACTGCAGGATGCAACAGAGCCTGTCTACCCCCCCAATCAGAGCTGATGGCCTTTCTCTTGCATTTCAAAGATGACGGTACAAAAACTACAATAAAATAAAATGTTCATTTTTTTCTTTGTTATTATCTTATACCAGATCTAAATGTGTTATCTTCTCCTACATTCCATTCACATTTCCACAAGTGTTTCCTTTCGAACGGTACCAAGACAATGCATATCCTTGCTTCAAGGCAATGTCATTCAAGATCAAACATGATTTTATTTTTTTTAAGTGTCCGATCCTTAAGAGGTTTTAAGTCTTTCACACATCATGATTACAAGCTTGCAAAATTCAATGACACGCTTGCGAATAATACTTGCAACCACGAATCTCAACGTGTGGCCACGAAATTCTCAATACAAACGTAGTTCTGTCATCGCTATAATCCCATACACTAATTGCCTAGCAGAGGTGAAAAGCACACCTCCAGGTATACATTGCCGATAGCCTAGGAGAGGAGAAACCACTACTACCCCTGCAACACAGCCACTGATGACCAGAAAAAGTCACAAATTGCCCTGCCCTTTAATCCTGGTTGATGTGTGAAAAAATCATCTGCAATTTATGAGTAGTCAGCCGTTCACACACCAAGTAGGCTACTGGGAAGACAGGTAGCACTTAAAGTAGATGGCCCTAGCTAGCAAAAAGAAAGTGCTGAACCACAACAGATAAAGACAAAAATTGTACTTATCACTCCTGGGGATATCAGGAGTCCTCTATCTATAGAATGAAGCACACAGCTATAGAATGACACATAGCATCACTGGACATAGTCATATATAACATGTAATAGCATAACACAACAGATTATATCAACTGGATTTGACACTCTCACTCACGATTTCACACAAAAAAGCTGGAAACAAACCACATCCCCAAATTCTCCTCTGGTTAAATAAAGGTTAAATGCATTTTTTTCTCTCTAAATATTGCGCTGACGCCACTACATTTTTAATGATAACTAAAAGTTGAAAGAACCCTTTCTTGAATTGCAAAGAACCATTGACGGGCTCAAAGGGTTCTTTGGGTCAGTATGGTTCCACATGGAACCCTCACCTTTCACAAAGAACCCTTGAGGAACCTTTTGGTGTGTACACCACATCAGGAATTTATGCTTGAAAGATATTTGAATGTTTTATGTTTATCTAAATTTTAAAGCTTCACAAAATAGACAGGTTTTCGTCAGACGCACGTGTTAGCGAATGTTACCATGCAATGTTTTGGAAAGAGCAAGATATCAAGACCCTGAATGAAGATGTACTGTATGAATGAATACAGGACCTTATCATGTTAACCTATCATAGTTACATGTACCTACGATCAGTAGATGGCGACGTTATACAGCTTTGAGAAGGTGATACACTGTGCTATTAGAATTCTGGAAAAGCCTATGTAGACTTATAGCCTTGGGAAAGTTATAATCAAGTGATCAACGTATTCACCACGATGGCAAGTGGGTACAAGTTCCCAACAAAGAGACTGAATGGTGTGAAAATACAAATGCATATTAGGTGTGTCACTATGATCAAGCATATTCCATACGAACAATGAATTGCCCTGTCAATACATACATTCCTTTGCATAACTCAAGATAATGTGAAATCTCTCCCATTGTTACACTTGAGTGTAATTAGATATGTATTGTAGTTTTGACTCTTTCTTTCTTTGATTTTATGAGATTTGTATGTTTCAAGGTTAGATGTAATAGGGTATAACCACATTTAAAGTACAGTGGGGCAAAAAAGTATTTAGTCAGCCACCAATTATGCAAGTTCTCCCACTTAAAAAGATTAGAGAGGCCTGTAATATTCATCAAATCAAATCAAAATCAAATCAAATGTATTTATATAGCCCTTCGTACATCAGCTGATATCTCAAAGTGCTGTACAGAAACCCAGCCTAAAACCCCAAACAGCAAGCAATGCAGGTGTAGAAGCACAGGTACACTTCAACTATAACAGACAAAATGAGGGAAAAAAATCCAGAAAATCACATTGTAGGATTTTTTATGAATTTATTTGCAAATTATGGTGGAAAATAAGTATTTGGTCACCTACAAACAAGCAAGATTTCTGGCTCTCACAGACCTGTAACTTCTTCTTTAAGAGGCTCCTCTGTCCTCCACTCATTACCTGTATTAATGGCACCTGTTTGAACTTGTTATCAGTATAAAAGACCTGTCCACAACCTCAAACAGTCACACTCCAAACTCCACTATGGCCAAGACCAAAGAGCTGTCAAAGGACACCAGAAACAAAATTGTAGACCTGCACCAGGCTGGGAAGACTGAATCTGCAATAGGTAAGCAGCTTGGTTTGAAGAAATCAACTTTGGGAGCAATTATTAGTAAATGGAAGACATACAAGACCACTGATAATCTCCCTCGATCTGGGGCTCACCTTGTGGGGTCAAAATTATCACAAGAACGGTGAGCAAAAATACCAGAACCACACGGGGGGGGATGTAGTGAATGACCTGCAGAGAGCTGGGACCAAAGTAACAAAGCCTACCATCAGCAAGGGCATTGAAGATGAAATGTGGCTGGGTCTTTCAGCATGACAATTATGCCAAACACACCGCCCGGCAAAGAAGGAGTGGCTTCGTAAGAAGCATTTCAAGGTCCTGGAGTGGCCTAGCCAGTCTCCAGATCTCAACCCCATAGAAAATCTTTGGAGGGAGTTGAAGGTCCGTGTTCCCCAACAACAGCGCCAAAACATCACTGCTCTAGAGGAGATCTGCATGGAGGAATGGGCCAAAATACCAGCAACCGTGTGTGAAAACCTTGTGAGGACTTACAGAAAAGTTTGACCTCTGTCATTGCCAACAAAGGGTATATAACAAAGTATTGAGATAAACTTTTGTTATTGACCAAATACTTATTTTCCACCATAATTTGCAAATAAATTCATTAAAAATCCTACAATGTCATTTTCTGGATTTTTTTTTCTCATTTTGTCTGTCATAGTTGAAATGGACCTATGATGAAAATTACAGGCCTCTCTCATCTTTTTAAGTGGGAGAACTTGCACAATTGTTGGCTGACTAAATACTTTTTTGCCCCACTGTATATGCTCATCCAGTAATTTGGGAATGGTGTTTGCCCATTAAAATCAACCGGGCATATCTGATGAGTGGCTAGCACTAATGCGTTTGGAGAATAAGAGTGTTATTTCATGTGCCAACACTGAGGAGCTACGATTGGTTGGTTTGGAATACATAAACATTGAATATAAATCTGCAGTGTAAAAGTCAAGGCTACCCTTGCAGATATTGGGAGATCGCGAACGTCAATTCTCCCCAGGATGATGAGTCTATGCATGTGTGAGGTCACTTTCTAAACGACTGTATTCTATTTTCATTTGAATGTTTACGAATTCACTATGTACATTTCCTGATGTGTGTGTGTACACAGTGCCTGTTAGATGTTGGGGGCTTTCTGTGCTTTTGTATGTATGATTGCTGTATGTGTGATAGTTAGCTAGCATGCTTGAGCTGCAACGATCACATTAGCCCCTGCTAATACACACAGTCCAGCGGGTAGGATAAATAATTGTTTCATTTTATGATACAAATATCAAATATGGTTCACTAATACTAAATGCCTTAATCAACATTTTAAAGATTGGAGGCAATCTGGGAAGAGTGTAAATCAACCAGGTTAAACATCCAGATTTTCTGTTAGAAGAAAATAGGGTCAAATCATTCCAAACAATATAAAAATGACTTTAATTTAATCTACCCACCAAATAAACTCCACAGATAATATAGACAATCATTCGGATCATAATGTACTCTTAAGGCCTTAATAGGAGTCATGTTGAGGTCATTTTGACCATAGTCCAGTGCATTAAAAATGGTGGACTTTGTGGTAGAGCCACCAAATTTCAAGTATTTTTGTAAATAGTGCCATCACAGATTTTGTCCATTACCTCCCTGGTGGCCATTTCCAATATGGCCAGCAACCAGCTGCATTGGGACATATTGGACTAGATTCATTTGTCAATATGTCCATAAATAATTTGTACATATAACCCAATGATGGCTTCAAATATTTGTCTGGAGAACACAATTAGAAAAACACTTTTTTACAAACTTTGTGTTAAGGCTAAAATGTGGTGTGCACAGGGCAGGTTTCCTGTCATTTTTCATAAAATGTACACAAAACAGAATACCATATTACATATCATTGCAGAGGGTAGACTTCAGGGAACACACATTTTACTTTTAGAGTGTGTACATGTAAACTGTTGGAACTAATCGTTTTCACCACTCTTCTACTAAACGTTTAAATGATACGTATATATGGCATTATTGCGTTCTCCAGAGCCCAAATATTTTAAGCCATCGTTGGGGTGTATGCAACAATTATTTATGGAGACATGGCCATGTGAATCAAGTCCAATATGGCCCTGTGCAGCTGGGCCATCGCATGGCCATCATATTTCTAATGTTGATCATTGAAAGAATGTAGCCGGCTACATTTCCTAATGTTTTCCTTGAAGTTAATCTTGCATTTTACCAGGGGAAAAAAGTAGGCTGGCTACAACGAGAAAAGTACAGGAGAAAAGTAGCTAACACATCAGTCAGAGCGCTGTCTACTGATAGAATTCCCGTTAGTGCATCCAAGTGGAAAAGTGCAACTGAAGCAGAACATTTGTCTGATGCCGAGCAGAAATTCTAATACGAAGTTTACAAAACTCCTGAGCAGAGCAGACAGCCCTGTTGCCCTAGCGACTCCAGACTCCACACTCCACACAGACACAGAATGCACACATTCTGCTCCAGAGCCAGTACTGTTCTTCCTTCAGAAAGGCATGCATCAAAATGTTGTTCATTTTCACAAAATGTTGTTAATTTACATAATACCTCTTGTTCACATTTGCTTGTAAATGTCCAAACTCACCAAAAATGACATTCGGTAGCTCCTACCTATATATGTATAACTTTATGAGCTGGATTACCTATCTGCAATTAGTTTATTTCTATTATTTAGCTAGCAGCCTCCATGGAAATTCCATATTACTTGCACTACTTTTGTTAGCATTGTCCAATTGTCTTTTTTTGCATTTTTTGGGGCCCCCTTGTGTACTATGTATGTACTAGAGTATATCCCAGGAAGAGATAAGGACGGTATGACGATATGAAAATCTGGATACCACCCAACCCTAAATGTTACAAAGTCATTTTGATATTGTTTGGAAGGATTATATCCTATTTTCTTCAAACAGGAAATCTGAATGTGGTAGCCATTTTATAAAAAAGCCCATTCTGGTTATCTGACACACTTCCCAGACTGCCTCCATCTTTACAACGTTCCTTAAGGTACACTACATGACCAAAAGTATGTGGGAAAACTGCTCGTTGAGCATCTCATTCCAAAATCATGGGCATTAATATGGAGTTGGCCCCCCCCCTTTGCTGCTATAATAGCATCCACTCTTCTGGGAAGGCTTTCCACTAGACGTTGTTGGCACTATGCATTGGGGCAGGTAGCGTTGTCCTGGCATCCGCCAAACCCAGATTCGTCCGTCGGACTGAAAGTTGGTAAAGTGTGACTCATCACTGCAGAGAATGTGTTTCCACTGCATTTCACGAAGCTCCTGAAGAACAGTTATTCTGCTGAAGTTGCTTCCAGAGGCAGTTTGAAACTCAGTAGTGAGCGTTGCATCCGAGGACAGATGATTTTCGCAGATGACCCATTGTTGCTCCTAGACATCCCTTCACACAACGGCATGTACAGTTGACCAGGGCAGCTCTAGCTGACAAATTTACCTTTTGGAAAGGTGGCATCCTATGATGGTGCCACGTTGAAAGTCACTGAGCTCTTCAGTAAGGCCATTCTATTGCCAATGTTTGTCTATGGAAATTGCATGGCTGCGTGCTCGATTTTATACACCTATCAGCAACAGGTGTCACTTATTTGAAGGGGTGTCTGTATACTTTGTTATGTATATATTGTATCTATATAGTATTAGTGTACCAAGTTTGACACTTGTATCACAAAGTGGAACGAGCTCTGGTATGTTTGGTTCTTAGCCACTGGACTAAAAGTTGTTTCCATGCTACAGATGACTCTACAGCCATCGACAGACTTCATTCTGTACTGCATACTTGTTACTCTTGCTCCGAAGATCGCGTTAAAGATTCCCTGAGATAAAGTGAGAGTAAAAGATTCCCTGAGATAAAGTGAGAGTAAAGAGAGAATGAACCGGGAGAGGGAGAGAGAATGGAGCAAGTGCGAAATGTAATTTCCAAAATTAGAAAGTTCAATTAGCGTCTCAAACATGATCCTTCCACTGAACTATTTGTATTTTCTAAGACTGAGAGTAAAAATAAAACCTCCAGACCAAATCAAATGAAATCAGTTCATGGCGACTGTATTTCACTTGCCGTATTTCATAAACATTTACGGGGACCTGGTCTGTTTCTACGGTTATGCCTGTTACGTGTGGCACAGGAGAAAGCACAACGATAATAATTAGAATTGGCAGCACACTCGACAGACACAGCAGCACAGGGACTACAGTAAGTCTTGTCCCAGCTGCCGTGGTAATGTTAAAAGAAGGAGTGTTGTTCAGACGACCCAAAAAGTAGGCGCGTCCACAAGAAGGGGGCGGGAGGCAGAGGAAAGGGGGAAATGTGGGGTGAGCAAGATAAGAGGGACAGATTGAAAGGGAGACGGGGAAAGAAATACGGGATAGAGGGGTAGAGATCGGACGGGAGAGAGAAACGGGAGTCTCTCCAATTTGATAGGAAGAGTGTAGAATAGAAGAGCGGACTGGTGGTGCATGCACTAAGCATAGCCTCTCGACCAGAGCACTTGACTGCGCTCATTCAAGAAAAACACACGCATAGAAAAAACAGACACACACACACAGGGGAAGGAGCTGGGAGCCGGGAAGGCAACTCAGGACGAGAAAAACCGAATGGGGTAAAACGCGTGAGTTTGAGAACCAACAGAAGTCGCAAGGGGGAGCGGGGGTATTCCATAGGGGTGGGGAGGGGGGCTCCAGACAAGCGCCAGCCAGCCAGCCAGCCAGCCATGGGAAGCAGAGAGGCGGGAGAGAGAGAGAGAGGGTAAAGCAGAGGAACGTGTACCCAGCAGGACACAGACCCTCACCAGCAGCCCTGCAGCTTCCCAACACCAGACGGCCACTTATCCCAGAGATGACAAGCGGGATGAGAGGGGGCCGGATAGCTAGCTCTTGCTCCTGAGCAGTTTAACCAGGGGTGGGAGGGGGGTTGCAGTCCACAAATGTGGTCTTTGCGGAGGACCATGGGGCCGGGTCCATTACGGGGTGGCTGTTTGCTCAGGTGGCTGGGGTTGAAAATATGCCGCAGGAGCACGCTGGTGTTCGCCCTGCTCTGGTTCGGCACTTGGGTGTTCCTCAATGGCTTGGTGTTTGTGCACCGGACCATCCTCTCCGACTACTGCACGGATGACAAGAGCAAGAGGATACTGCAGAGAGTGGTGAGTAGCCTACGGGGGCTGGAGGGCTCACGCTTACGCTTCTGTTTTGATGTTGACATTGAACTTGAGTTTAGTGTGTGTGTGTGTGTGTGTGTGTGTGTGTGTGTGTGTGTGTGTGTGTGTGTGTGTGTGTGTGTGTGTGTGTGTGTGTGTGTGTGTGTGTGTGTGTGTGTGTGTGTGTGTGTGTGTGTGTGTGTGTGTGTGTGTGTGTGTGTGTGTGTGACAAACATGCCACAAACCACATACTACAAACATGCCACAAACCACATTCTAAGCAAAATAATATGACAGGTTAAGATACTGTAGAGTACACAGATTCAAATATTGACTGATCCAAACAAACTGACTTGGAAACAAAATATTTTCTCAGGGTAAAGGTATTTAACCAATCTGTCTTGGACCAATACCTTTTTAATTCCACCAACCAACACTCACGCAATGAAGCTGAATTGACTCAACTGAATCACAACTCAATTGAAGAGCATTCCTAAGCAGTTGTAGACAATACACCTCCCTTATTCTTAACCTCCTCTGGGCTACAGCACAGCAAATTGGCCAGTGTTATAAAACATTTTTTTAACACAGAGTGTTAAATCAACACTGAAAGTGTCAAGACTGAGGACCTACATAGACACCATAACAGTGTTAAATTAACACACGGCTCTGTGTAAAGCCTTATTCAAATAGTTTTTTTAAAAGCTGAGTTCCTTGCCTTCTGAGTAAATTGTAGATTTATACCACCCATGACTGTATTTGTTAGTGAGAGAGACATGGTTGTTGCATTTGGACTTCAGCAAGTGATATCCTAAGTGAACATTTTATCATAATGTTTTTTTTTATGAACACGATTTAACGCTGGTCTGGTGTGTATGTATATATGTATGTATGTGTGTGTGTGTGTGTGTGTGTGTGTGTGTGTGTGTGTGTGTGTGTGTGTGTGTGTGTGTGTGTGTGTGTGCGTGCGTGCGTGCGTGCGTGCGTGCGTGCGTGCGTGCGTGCGTGCGTGCGTGCGTGCGTGCGTGCGTGCGTGCGTGCGTGCGTGCGTGCGTATGTGTGTGTGTGTGTATGTATGTATGTGTGTATGTGTGTATGTATATATATATATATATAGACAAAACACTTTGTGTTGATTTAACATGCTGTGTTATTTAAATAAAAAACACTGCAAAATTTGCTGTGTGTATGTAGCCTATGACATTTATTCCTTTTAATACAATTGCTCTATGCGCCCAGAGTCCACAAACAATCCCAATGTTTACTTAGGAGACATAATTATCTCTGCGCTGCCATGCTCTCTACCAATTACACCGACTAATGTTTCAACCCCAGCATCTTTATGTAGCCCTAGAGGCATTTCACGGACTATGCATTTCATGGACTGCAATTCTGTCAGGGATTACTTCTTGGTTCTAAAGTTTTCACATAAATCTCCCTTTGAATCAGTGGATTACACACAATGTTGTGAGTGCGATGAAATGGTGGAAAGGTGCAAAGTTCGCAGCATTTTTTCCTGAAGGGAATTCCACTTACAGGGTAGAATTAAAGGATTAAACAAAAGTGACAAACAAGCGTGACAAGAACAAGTATAAGGATATAGGATAAATATTTGATTATCTATGCCTATTTGTGTACAATCTGCCCAATCATATATACAGTGCCTTCAGAAAGTATTCACATCGCTTGACTTTTTCCACATTTGTTATGTTACAGCCTACATTTAAAATGGATTCAATTGAGATTGTGGGTCACTGGCCTACACACAATACCCCATAATGTCAAAGTGGAATTATGTTTTTTGACATTTTTACAAATGAATTAAAAATGAAAAGCTGAAATGTCTTGAGTCAGTAAGTATTCAAGCCCTTTATTATGAAAAACCTAAATAAGTTCAGGAGTAAAAATGTACTTAACATGTCACAATAAGTTGCATGGACTCACTCTGTGTGCAATAATAGCGTTTAACATGATTTTGTAATGACTACCTCATCTCTGTCCCACAAATACAATTATATGTAATGTCCCTCATTCGAGCAGTGAATTTCAAACACAGATTCAACCACAAAGACCAGGGAGGTTTTTTCAATGCCTCGCAAAGAAGGGCACCTATTGATTGATGAAAAAGACAGTGAATATCCCTTATCCCCTATCAATACACCCAGTAACTACAAAGATACAGGTGTCCTTCCAAACTCAGTTGCTGGAGAGGAAGGAAACTACTCAGGGATTTCACCATGAGGCCAATGGTGTCTTTAAAATGAGGATGGATCAACAACATTGTAGTTACTCTACAATACTAACCTAAATGAAATGAAGGAAGCCTGTACAGAATACAAATATTCCAAAACATGCATCCTGTTTGCAATGAGCCACTAAAGTAAAATTGCTAAAACTGTAGAAGAAATCAACTCTATGTCCTGAATCAACACAATCTCACACCAAATTTGTGCAAATATGTACAAAAAGTATTTCAGCAGATTTTGTGCGTTTTTGTGTGGCTTAATTCGTGTGAAAATACATTTTTGGGGGGCAATCTTTTGAAGTTATTAGAGCAATGCATGATGGGCAATGGTGTTCTACACTTCCTTATTTCGTGTCCCACATTTATTTATAGAAAAACAAACGTGTTAACAACTCACTATTGTTAATCAGCCTGGTTGTCACTGAAATAATTATAATATAATAGTATCCTTACCTTTTTTATTAATGCCAATACGGTTTTCTATGCTTGAGATTCTGGTGCACTTGTAGTCAGAAAGACTGTTTTTTTTGTGTAGGCAACAGTGGCCTAGATGATTTTCTTCATAACACATTTCATATTTTGTGGAGCCTGCATTACACACATTTCTTCATAATGCATTTAATACAAGGCTCCACTTATTCGTGTTCATTACACAATGGCTTTTTGGGGGGGGTATTCGATTGGGGAATGAGGATACATTATTATGATGGTTAATTATAATACCCACTATGATACACACACACAAACACAAACACATATACAACACACTCACTTTGTTTGTACTCATGTTATAGCCAACTCTTGATTCTTGTCTGAATTATTTGTAATAAAACATTTTTTTATCTAGTTGTCATGTATTCATTATCTTTAAATGTTTGTAGTTTGCATCTGTCAGTAATGATTAACATGGTTAAATAGTCATACATCTCAGCTTGATTCAGCTTTTGATATATTTGGCATTTCTAGACATATTCTGTATTTCCACTGAAGAATGCAATAATTAATCAACACACACTACTGGAAATAAAAGGACACTAGCTGTTATAAAACAGCCATTCAGCTATGGGTTTCACAACCTTCTAATAATGATACAAGTTATATCAGCTTGAAAAGGGTTCATTTACAAAGTCTGGGGTAAAACATGTTGGGCAAAGTGGTATAGGAGAGTCTGACATATAACCCCTAACTTGAGTTCAGTCTACCCCAATGAGAACCAGGAGCGGCCTAACTTCATCCTTCACGACTGGGAAAGGCCTAAATTCTAGGCCGTAGAAAATCCTACATCCATCTCATTAGATGTATAACCTTTATTTAACTAGGCAAGTCAGTTAAGAACACATTCTTATTTACAATGATGGCCTACCAGGGAACAGTGGGTTAACTGCCTCATTCAGGGGCAGAACGACAGATTTTTACCTTGTCAGCTCGGGGATTTGATGCAGCAACCTTTCAGTTACTGGCCCAACTCTCTAACCACTAGGCTACTTTGCCGTCCCAGATCAGAACAAGAGGGATCAACAGAGATTGATATCACTGGTTTCCATCCTTAAAAAGCATAGTTGTGTTTTGCCGCGTAACACACATTATGTGTCTACCCAGATGATGTGGATCATTGTCAGGTTATTAGAACATCGTGCTTGCAATAACACTTGAAACAGGCTGCTTGTAAATGTGTAGAATGTGTCTGTTTTGGGTCCACACTGGTAAGTTTACTTATGTAAATTAGACAGTTAGAAAGGATTTTCTTCTGAATAACTGGTCAGGGTTTTGCACTTTCCATTCAGCTTCAGGCAACTTTTGTATAAGGCTGGATCACACCTGTAGTGACGACATCTATCTGTCACACCCATTGATGCTTCTCCATTGTTCACTAGATGCAGCAATGTAATTACACCCGACGCAATGTTGAAAAACACAATGTTTTTATACCACATAACTAGACGTGAGCTGGACGTGATCCCTACGCTGCCACCAGTGTAGAGGAAGAAAGTGAAAGCTGCAACAGGGACTCTAACCAGGGCTCATACGTCGCAAAGTGAGCTCTAACGGCCGTTGACATGAAAGCCTAGCAGGCCTCTGGGCAGAGGCAGTATGCCTACAATGCTGGCATATGCCTTGTTACAATAGCCTAAGTATATAACATAATCGACATGACCGCAATAATCATCATGAAACAGCCTTGGAAGTGGCATAAGTGTAAGCCAACATAATTCATTATTTTACATTAATCTGTTTAGCTACATTGATATGGCTTAGTTGATCATAGTCCAGACTCGTTATTGTTGCAAAAACCATGCAGTTGCACCAAGGGAATTGAAACCAAACTGGTTTTTTTTGCAAGTCTTCTGTGTCCCCACATTAATTGATTAATTCATTTCCCATCATGAAAATGAATCCCAATTCCCCAATAAATGCAACCCTCATCAAATCCGACATCACACTAGTATCCCAAAGTATTATGCGAAAAGAGCATTGACATGAATAAAACATTCAAAAAACATAAGGCTACTATTTTATTATAAGTATTTTGTTGACAACCTGGTTGATTAACAATACTGAGTTGTTAACAATTCTTTTATATATATAAAAAAATGTGGGACACAAAAAAATGCAGTGTCGAACACTATTGCCCAAAATGCATTGCTCCAATAACTTTCATATGATATTCATATGAATGAAGTCGCATAAAATGTGTTTTTCCCTACAGAAAAGCTTGGAATCTGCTGAAATACTTTTTTTGTACATATGTGCACGATTGAGTGTGAGATTGTGTTGCCCGAATACAAAGCCTTTTTTTGGGACAAATCCAACACATAACTGATTACCACTCTTCATATTTTCAAGCATGGCGGTGACTGCATCATGTTATGGGTATGCTTGTCAACAGCAAGGACTGGGGAGTTTTTTAGGATAAAAATAAATGGAATGAGTTAAGCACAGGCAAAATCCTAGAGGAAAACCTGCTTCAGTCTGCTTTCCAACAGACACTGGGAGAAGAATTCACCTTTCAGCAGGACAATAACTTAAAACACAAGGCCAAATATACACTGGAGTTGTTTACGGAGATGACATTGAATGTTCCTGAGTGGCCTAGTTATAGTTTTGACTTAAAGCGGCTTGAAATTATATGGCAAGACTTGATAATGGTTGTCTAGCAATGATCAGCAAACATATTGACAGAGGTTAAAGAATTTAAATGTAAAAAAAAAATTGCAAATATTTTTGAAAATCTCTTAGAGATTTACCCAGAATGACTCTCAGCTGTAATCGCTGCCATAGGTGATTCTAACATTTATTGGCTCCGGGGTGGAAATACTTATGTAAATGAGATATTTCTGCTCTCTTTTAAAAACATTTGCTTTAATTACAAAAAAATACAATATGTGGTAAGGGCAAACACTTAAGTACCAATTGCTTATTGCATTGCTACATATTTAAATCCCAATGAACATTGGGCAAATCATTTTGGTAGGCAAGCCTGAACAAACAGAATACACAAGGTAATAATAGCTAGATTTCGTATTATGATTAAATGCAGGCAATCCATTGTTTCCCTTCAACATTTACTCTGCCAACTTCATAAATAACACCAAACATGCTTTGAAATTATGCAGCCATTCTAATAGATCATGTAGCGAGACAAGAAATGAGCACAAAATAGGCAAATATTGGTTGCTTTTGCAACAAGTCATCAGTCAGTCGTTTCCGGTTTTGGCTTTGTTGCATGGCCTTATGTTGGCCAACCTTAAAATGTATTCCACTCTTTAGAGTCAAACTGACCAATGATTTACTGGTCAGCAATGTCAGCCAAGGTAGATCGCAAGTAAAAACACCCCAACTCTGTATTTGCTGTCTGAGTCTATATTCCTATTCAGACAAAGTTCCTGTTCTGTCTGATTTATATTCATCATTATTTGTTTGCAATAGGTGCAACACAATCATACTATTATCATACTATTCATAATATGTACACACATACAGTACTCAGTATTTACTCTGAGTACATTTTGGTAAAATGTACAGATAAAAACATGTTAAGGCTAGGTGTGTAGATTTTCACATTTTTAAGGGACATCATGGCCTATAGATTATTTAGCTTTCAATCTACATTCCATTGCAGAGGAGGCTATATATGAGGATTGTAGCTAAATTGTATATAATGTAACAGGGGTATTTTTAACTAAGCTACTAGATGAAAACTATCACACTGATACCTTGTGAACCTATTACTAAAACCACACACAATGAAGGCAGCAGGTATCTTTGAGAGCGGACCTTGATGGAAATGACCAATATCCTGATGATACAGTTGAAGTCGGGAGTTTACATACACTTAGGTTGAAGTCATTAAAACTTGTTTTTCAACCACTCCACAAATTTCTTGTTACCAAACTATAGTTCTGGCAAGTCACTTAGGACATCTACTTTGTGTATGACACAAGTAATTTTTCCAACAATTGTTTACAGACAGATTATTTCACTTATAATTCACTGTATCACAATTCCAGTGGGTCAGAAGTTTACATACACTAAGTTGACTGTGCCTTTAAACAGCTTGGAAAATTCCAGAAAATGATGTCATGGCTTTAGAAGCTTCTGATAAGGCTAATTGACATCATTTGAGTCAATTGCAGGTGTACCTGTGGATGTATTTCAAAGCCTACTTTCATACTCAGTGCCTCTTTTCTTGACATGGGAAAATCAAAAGAAATCAGCCAAGACCTCAGAAAAAAAGTTGTAGACCTCCACAAGTCTGGTTCACCCTTGGGAGCAATTTCCAAACGCCTGAAGGTACCACGTTCATCTGTACAAACAATAGTACGCAAGTATGAACACCATGGGACCACACAGCCGTCATACCGCTCAGAAAGGAGACACGTTCTGTCTCCTAGAGATGAACTTACTTTTGTGCGGAAAGTGCAAATCAATCCCAGAACAACAGCAAAGGACTTTGTGAAGATGATGGAGGAAACAAGTACAAAAGTGTCTATATCCACAGTAAAATGAGTCCTATATCAACATAACCTGAAAGGCCGCTCAGCAAGGAACCGCCATCAGCAAGGAACCGCCATAAAAAAGCCAGACTATGGTTTGCAACTGCACATGGGGACAAAGATCATACTTTTTGGAGAAATGTCTCCTGGTCTGATGAAACAAAAATAGAACCGTTTGGCCATAATGTCCACCGTTATGTTTGGAGGAAAAAGGGGGAGGCTTGCAAGCCGAAGAACACCATCCCAACCGTGAAGCACGGGGGTGGCAGCATCATGTTGTGGGGGTGCTTTACTGCAGGAGGGACTGGTGCACTTCTCAAATAGATGGCATCATGAGGGGAAATTGTGGCTATATTGAAGCAACATCTCAAGACATCAGTCATGAAGTTAAAGCTTGGTCGCAAATTGGTCTTCCAAATGGACAATGACCCCAAGCATACTTCCGAAGTTGTGGCAAAATGGCTTAAGGACAACAAAGTCAAGGTATTGGAGTGGCCATCACAAAGCCCTGACCTCAATGCTATAAAAAATTTGTGGGCAGAACTGAAAAAGCGTGTGTGAGCAAGGAGGCCTTTACTCACCTGTCTCAGTTACACCAGCTTTGTCAGGAGGAGAGGAATGGGCCGAAATTCACCCAACTTATTATGGGAAGCATGTGGAAGAGTACCTTAAACGTTTGACCCACATTAAATAATTTAAAGGCAATGCTACCAAATACTAATTGAGTGTATGTAAACTTGTGACCCACTGGAAATGTGATGAAAGAAATAAACGCCGAAATAAATCATTCTCTCTACTATTATTCTGACATTTCACATTCTTAAAATAAAGTGGTGATCCTAACTGACCTAAGACAGGCAATTTTTACTAGGATTAAATGTTAGGAATTGTGAAAAACTGAGTTTAAATGTATTTGGCTAAGGTGTATGTAAACTTCCAACTTCGACTGTATATACATTGTCCCAGTGTTGCTATGGTTTGCTACGGTTTCCTGATGGGAAGTTAAGCATATCTACAGCTTGGAACAACTTCTCACTTTGGTAAGGGGGCATATACACTAATTTCATCACTTCTCAGCTGGCAATAGGGACTTTGTGCTTTAGATAGCATCATGTAGCTAATGCCTCTAAGCCCGGAGCAGACATGAAAGTGTCTGTATGTGTTCAGGACTATTGTCTATCTGTGAGGCGTTCAGTCAGAATCATCAAAGAACGGTAACATCCTCTGAGGATTTCCTCAGGTAGAGTCATATTTGTTTGTCAAGTTGCAATATCCATTAAATCTATTTTCTCATCCATAATGATAACAGACAAAAGCAAACGAAGGGAAACAAAACAACAACAGAAAATGTAGACAGAGTTGAACTTCAATTTGAATATAACCTAAAAAAACACTTTGGAATGCGTGCTTACTTCCTTACCTAACCACATAACCACACAAATACCTACAACACCACCCCACCTCTTGTTGTGCTACTGTATGTAATAGATAGCACTAGAAATATTAAAGTTTACAGGTTCTGGTGTTGGATCTTAATTTGATCACCAGGTTTCAAGACAACTTTCCTGCAATGTAGGACATTTTGAACTTGTAGTGTAGTTGAGGTTTTAAAAGGCATCTGCAGCTTGTAATTCCCACTTTGACTTGATTTTCCCTTTAGAAAAATGTATCAACCCCTACAAAAATGTCCATTCATTATAATCCACCTAATAATTCACATTTCCTGTTGCTACAGGGTTATTTTACTGCTCTAGCAAACTGGCACAAATGAAGATCCTACATCTATCTGAATGCTAAATTAACTAAAATTAAATAAATATAAAATGAACTCAAACTAAATCTTAAAGGATCCCATTCAAAATGATATGTTGTGAGTCCTCTTTTTAAACAGTGGAGCCATCTTTTCGAAGGTCTTTTGGCAGCCTTTGCCAGTTGAACAAACCCCTTAAGATTTTTACTGCACACCTTAATAGCTTTCTGCTCTAGGGCTTACACTACAGCTTGGCTATTTTATTCTTTATTTATGCATTTAACCAGGCACAGATGGCAATGCCTGGAGATAGGGAGTTGTACCAAGGCCATTTCAATGTGAATTCTAATGATGCTTGTGTTTCATAGGATAATTACAGTAGGCTACTGTTTTAGAAAGTATACATAATATATATATTATACTTTATATCTGTAAAGTAACTGTAAATATGATATTGTGTTCCTTTTATACCATGCCATTGTGAATAATATGATTGCTTTATAATATTGTGACAATTCCACATTTTGTTGTGTTACAGTCTGATTTTAAAATGGATTATCTTGTGATTTTTCTGTCACTGGCCTACACACAATACCCCATAATGTCAAAATAGTACGCAAGTATAAACACCATGGGACAACACAGCCACCAAACCGGTCATTGCTTAATAATATTGTGACAATTCAACATTTTGTTGTGTTACAGTCTGATTTTAAAATGGATTATCTTGTGATTTTTCTGTCACTGGCCTACACACAATTGAAAATGTTACTAATTAAAACCTGAAATGTCTTATGTCAATAAGTATTCAACCTCTTTGTTATGGCAAGCCTAAATAAGTTCAGGAGTAAAAATGTGCTGAAAAAGTCACATAATAAGTTGCATGGACTCACTCTGTGTGCAATAACAGTGTTTAACATGATTTTTTAATGACTACTTCATCTCTGTACCGCACAATTATCTGTAAGTGAATTTCAAACACAGATTCAACCACAAAGTCCAGGGAGGTTTTCCAATGCCTCTCAAAGAAGGGTACTTATTGGTAGATGGGTAAAAAAACAAACAGACATTGAACATCCCTTTGAGCATGGTGAAGTTATTCATTACACTTTGGATGGTGTATCAATACATACAGTCACTATACAGGCGTTCTTCCTAACTCAGTTGCCGGAGAGGAAGGAAACTGGTGACTTTAAAACAGTTACAGAGAGTTATGGCTATTATAGGACAAAACTGTGGATGGATCAACAGCATTGCAGTTACTCCACAGTACTAACCTAATTGACAGAGTGAAAAGAAAAAAGCATGTACAGATATAAAATATTGTAAAACATGCATCATGTTTGCAATAAGGCACTAAAGTAATACTGCAAAAAGTGTGCCAAAAAATGTGTCATTAACTTTTTGTTCTGAATACAAAGTGTTATGTTTGAGGCAAATCCACTACAACACATTACTGAGTACCACTCAATATTTTCAAGTATAGTGGTGGTTGCATCATGTCATGGGTATGCTTGTAATCGTAAAGGACTGGGGAGTTTTTCAGGATTAAAAATAAATGTAATTGAGCTAAGCACAGGCAAAATCCTAGAGGAAAACCTGGTTCAGTCTGCTTTACACCAGACACTCTGTCACGCCTGCTCCTGTTTCTCCCCTCCGGCATATGAAGTCGCCAGAGTACTAACCACCGGTCCTGGGATTCATCATTACACACACCTGGCTCTCATCATTACGCGCACCTGTGAATCATTATGATAATCATTATGATTCACACATGTACTCCATTACCTTCATCATTTCCTCCCCTTCATATGTCACTCTCCCAGGTTCACTCACCAGTTGGTATTGTTCTTGTGTATCGGCGTACTGCCTTATGTTAGTATCATGTTCTTGGTTTTGTTGTTTTATTAGAACGGTTCACCTGCACCTGCTTCCGACTCACCGCCCCATCATTACACACTGGGTGTTGAATTCAATTCTCAGCAAGACAACCTAAAACGTAAGACCAAATCTACACTGGAGTTGCTTACCAAGAAGACAGTGAATGTTCCTGAGTGGCTGAATTACATTAAATCTACTTCTAAAACTATGGCAAGACCTGAACATGGTTGTCTAGCAATGATCAACAACCAATTTGACAGAACTTTAAGTATTCTTAAAAGAATAATGGGCAAATGTTGCACAATCCAGGTGTGTAAAGCTCTTAGAGACTTACCCAGAAAGACTCACAGCTAATCGCTGCCAAATATGATTCTGCTAAGTATTGACTCAGGGGTGTGAATACTTATGTAAATGAGATATTTCTATATTAAATTTTCAATACATTTGCAAAACAATATTTAAAAATCATGTTACTTTGTCATTATGGGTTATTCTGTGTAGATGGGTGAGAGAAAAAAAAAATATTTTAATCCATTTTGAATTTAGGCTGTACCACAACAAAATGTGGAATAAGTCAAGGGGTATTAATACTTTCTCCTATGGAGATGAAACAGGTCATGATAATATAATATAATGTATGTGGTAACTTATGTGTTTTTTATTATGTGCTAGTAAACCAGCTGTTTGAGACTAAAAACAATATGACAAGGGCTTGAATCCCACAGCTAAACGATCAGATCATGCAACACTAGGCTACTGAATAAAGGGGTTTAGTTCACCATATAAGAAGCAATGAAGTTGTACATAGTGCCTGCATACATAATTATGGGATACTAGTACTTCCAGTGAACTGGACTTCTCGACAAAAACCAGGCCACCCTCTCAGCACCCTCAAAATGAATGTATTTATTGTTCTTCTTCGTTTAAAATGAATAAACACAATAAAATCCACCCCACATTCACACTCCACACAATAAGAGCAATTATGGCTTGATGATTTACAGTCCTGGCTTACATTGGCTGTGATGAGTGAGTCCAAATACTTATCACATTGTTCCCGCTTAGCAAATCCAGCCAAATGTATATAATCTAGGCTACAATGTATATATTTAAAACGATTGTCTGTCGAGTCATGGGGAACAAAAGGTCTTCTCTGGACGTATTTGAGCATATCTTTGTTTCCGGACACATTTTTCCAGTGAGAGAAATCTTAGTAGAGCTAAGGCCACTGTTGTAGGACATTCCAGACATGCCGACTCTGACCAGTGCTTGGGCCGCTCAACGGACCGCAGCACACTGGTCCACTGCACTTTTCTTGTGTGAAACTTGTGAACTGTCATGTGAACTGAAGCCACTACAGTTCAGCCATTTACAATAATTGTACAAAATAAGTATGCTTTTAATAACAGGAAACTAACCATATTTATGACACATGCATTGACCTAATGTAATTCTGAGGGATTCGTTTGTTATTACATAAATGCGAAGGGACATTGCGTTATTTAGCTCCCTTACCCATTAGCGAATAAGATTACAGAATGGTGAGCACTGTAAAACCTATACTGCCACTTCCAGGTTGATTCTCTTCATAGGTAGATGGCTTCAGTTTTCAGAATAAGAAGTGTGCGTAAAACAGGCAGCAGTTTGTGAACTTTGTCTGTTTGATTGAATCCCAGTCATAGAATAGGAATAAAACATAAATGGTACAATTAAAAGGTAAATATTTTATAATAGAAAAGTGGACCAATCTTTGCAGTGGTGCATACGCTTTAGTAAACCTTGCCAATGAGCTAAAATAAAATAAAAAATGGTTATGTATTTTGACTTTAGTATACGGAACGTGCCCCAGAGATGGAGTTTGGGCTTTGCCCAGCCAGCAGCGATTTCCCTGATTCTGATTGATGGCCAATAAATGTTTGCTTTGTTGTCATTGCCTTTTTGGGGATTTCGAGACATACAATGTCAAAGGAGGAAAAGAACAGAAAGAAAACACCTGCTGACTTTTGTTGTTGTTGCTGCTGTTTCGACCCTGTAATCATGATGATGTGACTTGGCTGGTCAACCGAAGGTTCATTAATGACTTGGACTACTTCAAAGTCTGGAGTGTGTTGTTTCCCTGAGCCCACGTATTCACGTCATTAGCTAGAGTTTGAAATGCCAAACAAACACGCTGTGGGCGCCAGCAGGACTATTTATCGACTTTAAATCTTGTTGCCGTATTTTGGATTCTCTGTACATATCCACATCTGACAGTGTGACATGTGTAGCTGAAGCCACTGTTTCTCCACAAAGCAATTATATGTACATTGTAAACGCCAATGCTTATACAAAATGCCAGCAAAACATCATGACAGAGTCCAAACACCACAGTGGGAAAGTGTACATACAAACAGAAGCTAAAAACAGCTGCAGTCTGACATTATGCAAGTCCCAGGAAATCCAGGGAATTAAAAATGGATGTGTGGAACTTGGATGCCTTGCTGAGAAGGGGAAAAAGAAAAGAAAATAGATGCCTAGGCTGGGATATTATGGCCACGGCACCGGTTAGCCTACACAAGGCCGAGAGATAGCAGGGGTGCATTAGGGGCCTCAAAATAATTGCAGGGGTCTCTGAGTTCAGCCCTCTGGAGATAAGGGGAGGACACTTAGGCCTTTCAGATGGCTGCAATGACCGTCAAAACTATGTGATGCAGCTCAAGACAGGCCACTTTCATTTGTGTTGTCACCCAGCCTAACAGATAGCAAAGTTGGAGAGCAGGAAAGTCTGCCAATGCAACCATAGTATGAGACTCAATATCAGGCACAAGCCAAGCCGAGAAGGATGAGAATACTGCTAACTCTTTTTCATTTAATTTGTGAAATATACACTACCGGTCAAAAGTTTTAGAACACTCATTCTAAGGTTTTTCTTGATTTCTACAATTTCCTCATTGTAATAGTGAAGACATCTAAACTATGAAATAACACATATGGAATCATGTAGGTACCAAAAAAAGTGTTAAACAAATCTAAATATATTTTACATTTTAGATTCTTCAAATAGCCACCCTTTGCCTTGATGACAGCTTTGCACACGCTTGGCAGTCTCTCAACCAGCTTCACCTGGAATACTTTTCCAACAGTCTTGAAAGAGATCCCACATGCTGAGCACTTGTTGGCTGCTTTTCCTTCACTCTGTGGTCCGACTCATCCCAAACCATTTCAATCTGGTTGAGGTCGGGCGATTGTGGAGGCCAGGTCATCTGATGCAGCACTCCATCACTCTCCTTCTTGGTAAAATAGCCCTTACACAGCCTGGAGGTGTGTTGGGTCATTGTCTTTTTGAAAAACAAATGATAGTCCCACTAAGCGCCACTAAGCGCAAACAGATGGGATGGCGTATCGCTGCAGAATCATATGGTAGCCATGCTGGTTAAGTGTGCCTTGAATTATAAATAAGTCAGCAGTGTCACCAGCAAAACACCCCCACACCATCACACCTCCTCCATGCTTTACGGTGGAATATACACATGCGGAGATCATCTGTTCACCCACACCGCGTCTCACAAAGACACAGCGGTTGGAACCAAAAAATCCAATTTGGACTCCAGACCAAAGGACAAATTTCCACCAGTCTAATGTCCATTGCTTGTGTTTCTTGGCCCAAGCAAGTCTCTTCTTCTTAATGGTGTCCTCTAGTATTGAATTCTTTGCAGCAAAATCAACCATGAAGGCCTGATTCACGCAGTCACCTCAGAACAGTTGGTGTTGAGATGTGTCTGTTACTTGAACTCTGTGAAGCATTTGTTTGGGCTGCAATTTCTGAGGCTGGTAACTCGAATGAACTTATCCTCTGCAGCAGAGGCAACTCTGGGTCTTCCATTCCTGTGGCGGTCCTCATGAGAGCCAGTTTCATCATAGCGATTGATGGTTTTTGCGACTGCACTTGAAGAAACTTTCAAAGTTCTTGAAATGTTCCGTATTGACTGACCTTCATGTCTTAAAGTGATGATAGACTGTCGTTTCTATTTGCTTATTTGAGCTGTTGTTGCCATAATATGAACATGGTCTTTTAACCAGGTGACTTCCTCATGAAGCTGGTTGAGAGAATGCCAAGAGTGTGCAAAGCTGTCATCAAGGCAAAGGGTTGCTATTTGAAGAATCTCAAACATAAAATATATTTCGATTTGTTTAACACTTTTTTGGTTACTACATGATTCCATATGTGTTACTGCATAGTATGTTCCTCTTCTACAATGTAGAAAATAGTTTAAAAAATAAAGAAAAACTATTGAATGAGTAGGTGTTCTAAAACAGTTGACTGGTAGTGTACATATGATTATGCCACATGGACCAAGTTGTTATTATGTTAATGATTTTGTAGCACATCTGCAATGAACATAAAACAATCACTAAATTGTAATGAATATAAATAGTCCACAACCACAGTTTTCAATTATTATCAGTGAAGTTAATGTTCAATTTCATGTTATTTTACCAATTAATTAACTTCAATGTGTCACTATGTGAAGTATGACCTATGCTTGTAAGCTTGCAATTTCAATGCAAGCCTACAAGCCTAGAGAGGAAAGGGCGTGGAAGGACCAATAAACATCTGTGAGGGTTGGTGATAAGAGAAACAAAACTATGGCTAACGTGTTAACGCCATGCCACCCAGTCAAGGCTATTAGGCATCTCACTGAAATCTTGAGAGAATCAAGATGACAGCTGTTTACTTTGGAATGTAGGCAGAGAGGGAGTTTCTATGTAATCCCGCTAGGAACACTAATAATTTTCAACCTCTGGATGTACATCTATGCACTGAGATGTACACCAATCACATTAGCTCGCGAATCAGAGACATAAAAAGCAGGTTAAATAGAGGGCGAAGCTGTAGTGTAGTGGGATGTAATTTAATTCACCATGAACTGGAACATTTTCAGAAAATGTACTGCCTTGTACAGGATTGTCCATTTTCATTTCAGTAGCACAGTAATACAGTGCCATTCCCTTATTAGGATGTGACGTAGACTACAAATCACATTTTTCAAATCTGCTGTTCAAAAATAAACGTTGTTTCCTGCCAAATTTGTTGGTGCCTCATCATTTTAGAAGAAAAAAAAGATTTGCAAAAAAAACAATAACAATGTTTTGTGACTCTGCCATGACAACCTTACTATGTACACCAAAAATAATTAGATTTTGTCTGTGTGTCTCTCTGTCTGTCCCAGTGTGAGGAGTACCGCGAGGGCGCCCTGACTGGTGACCTCTGCGAGGACCTGTGCGTGAGCGGCCAGGTGGAGTACAAGCGCTGCCTCTACTACGAGAATGGCAAGAAGGTGATCGAGGCTCGGTGGCGTGGCACTCATGTGGTGCTCAAGTCCAAGCTGGAGAACTTCTCCTCCTACGAAAGCCTGGGCCTCCTGGAGTACCAGGACCCGGCCGAGGAGCTCGCTCCCCTGGACGTGGTCTTCTATGCCACCCTGGAGATCAGGAACTCCCTGGGGCTGGACATGGGTGGCAACGCCTCGCTGCCACCGCTGTGGGGCCAGAGGCTGAGGGAGCGTGGGCGGCCCTACTCGCGGGCAGAGCTGGCATCGCTTTGGTCCCTGCTCCAGCAGGAGGAGTACGTCTTCCTGAGGGTGCTGCAGGACCTCAGCCGCCACGTGGCCAAGGTGCTGGGTTCCTGCGGACACTTCTATGCTGTTGAGTACTTGTCGGCGGGCCACGCCTGGGACCAGAACATATTCTCTCTGGAGGAGTTATCGGCGGGCCCATGGACGGCGAGGGACATGGTGCACCGCATCGCCCTCAGCTTCCTGGACATGGCGTGGCGCTTCGACAATGACTTCTCGCACCGCCTCCACCTGTGCGACATCAAGCCAGAGAACTTTGCCATCCGGAAGGACCTTACGGTGAGCTGACCACATTCGCACACATACACACACACATATGAACACACTCACACACAGAGTACACTCATAGACACACACGCACATGCTTCGAAGAAATAAGTTGCTGACTCTTTCACACAGGAACACTAAAACAGCATGGAAGTGTCGTTTGGAGATAAACCTGTCATTAAAACTGTCCCAGAGCGGCTGCTGGGTCCCCCTCACAGATCTGAGATCGGCTTCTTTTTAGTGGGGGAGTTCAGATTCTTTCTGTGTAAACAAGAAAAGGTCAGATTTAGCTCCCTTTTTTCATAGTAAAACAGTAATTAATCCACACAATAATACTGCAGCACATTCATCCGCAGAGTGCAAACCGTTTGATGAGAATAACGCGACATCTGAAGAATGATGAGGCTCCAAGTTGTTTAATTGTTTCCCACAAGGTTAAAAAAACAGCCGGTTGTGCCATTTTTCACAATTATATTACGTTGCTTTTTAACGTGGAGGAAGCCCATGATCCAGGCAACACACCGAGGAATAGGATTAAAAATGTATTTAAATATGCTTGTTGAGGACACCCCCTATGCATTCCACGATATAAGTTTGTCTGAGTTTCACCTGAGTTTCTCTGTGTGAAACCTATACACCTTTGGCTGACTCTGACCTTTGAAGGACTGAGAGCAAGGTGCATATACACCTCACGTTGCATTTTTGTACCCCAATTGTGCCATCGGTGTGTCAATAATCAGTACAAAACATGTTTTATGTCTGCTGATGGGGGATTCAAAGCATAGACAGATATCGAAATGAACTCTTTCTGAGTAGCCTAGATGAGACAAGAGGAATAAAAAGCGAAAATCATCAACACAAAAGCATAGTGTTACCATAGAGGGTATTACAATTTATTAACAGTCCTCTCTGGTAGGCACCATTTTCATTTTATTAACATAAAAATGTGATAAATTTGCCAGGGCCGTGAAGAATAAGCTGTCTGAAAAACACATGTATTATCTTTAGAGTGAGTAGATTTATTTATATTTTCATTCAACTTGGCTTAAGTTGCTGTACACCAATTGCTCATGTTGGCGGCGGTACCCGAAACTGGAGAACATTAGTTTGACGAGGCCCTCGATGAGATAACTATTGTTATAAGGACATCATTTAGTTTGCATAACTGTTAGCATGCCAAAAACCCAAATTATCTTTCGAAGTGAAAAAAAAAGAAGAAAAAAAGAAAAAATGAAACATGCAAGAAAAAAAGAAAGATGGCAGCTTTTACACTTTATCGACAGCGTAGAAAGTAAAGAGATGACGCTGTTTGAAATGAAATATAATATTCTCGTCCCTATGATGGTTTACATCAACCGTGAGCTCATTTGATCGTGTGGACAAAGACCAGGAGAAAGGAGAGGAGTCCAAAGGACACATGTTATTGTCTATGTTTCGGCTGCTGCGTCGTCAAAAAACACTATCCTTTCAATCCCTCCTTTCTTTTTATCTCAAAAGTACATGTATATAGCTCCAGGTGATCCCTTATTTCGTTTTCTCACGAGATAATAAACAGAGGAAAGGAATTCTCTGTTATATACTGGGGGGTATATTGAAAGGGTGTATTGTGTACAGTATATTAAATGTTGGGGGGGGGGGTATACAGTATAGGGGCTATATTGTATATTGAAAATATATTAGGAGTATATATTTGGTTGGCTTACGTTGTTGCATTAGCAGTGGTAAGTGATACATAGGACTCCAATTATTATAATATCTTTCAGATCTACAGCTCCTTAAAGCGCTATGCTGATTTGGCTGGACGTGATGGATGAGTGAAGAGCAATGTCGAGAATACCATCTCTTATGTCCACTGATCACTAAGGGCTCTATTCAGTCTGTATCGCTGAAGCATCACAGAGTGCGCGCAAGAAAAGTGAAGGTCATTTCCGATTGAGGCGACATACCGTGAATGCAGTCTCCTTGACCACGAGAACATTGCCTTTAGTTGTCAATCACGCTATGAAGCTTCACCTTCCGCGATACGGATTGAATAGAGCCCTTAAGATTCTTTCCACCTTTCAGAATTCGACAGTGACTTTTTTTTTTTTGTTTGTTTGTTGGTGTTCTGACATGTTTGCTACAAATCAGCTGAAGCCGACATGAAGTGCTGCAGTGGCGTCATTCCTCACGGGCCGTCACTTAAGCAAAGAGGACGATTATAACAAGCCATACAGATGAAACAGAATCCCAACGCCCTTAAACAACAGCATGTGTGAAAACTTTGTTGTTTTTTTACTGTATAATTCCATGTCAATGAGATTCAAAATATCTCCCACAGGAATAGTTGCAATGTGGTTATTCTTGATGTATTCCTTTTGCTTCAAAAAATCACAAGTGGTGAAGGAAAAGGGAGGTAGATGAAAGTAGTGAAAGTAAGTGAAGATACTGAAAATAAACGAGGCTAAATAAAAATGCATTTGATTGATTGGTACAGCTATTAAACCCTTGGCTCTGGGGTCAATGTGAGCTCCGGAGTTGGCAGCAATGAAACTCGGGCACTTTATCCACCTCTCTCTGTGCTGTTGTGCAGGTGGTGGCTATAGATGTGGACATGGCTTTCTTCGAGCCCAAAATGCGAGACATCCTCGAGCAGAACTGCACTAATGACGACGACTGCAACTTCTTTGACTGCATCTCGAAATGCAACATGAAGACGAACAAGTGCAGCTCAAAGCGGAGGAATAGCAACCTGCAGGTAAGTGTGATTGCATCGAAATATGAACGTGATTGCATATTATTTTCAACTCACTCTACATCTCACCATTAAGTAAGTTATTCAATTCTTGGGTTGGTTCCTTTGAAGAGCTAAAAAGGAGCACTCAACCTTTAATTATTTTTAATTATGAATGTGTAGTTGAGCGCTTCAAGGAATGTTAATTGCTTATGATAACACTATGGAATTTCAGTGCATGATTATAACACAAGAACCAACCCAAGATAGATAAGACCTCAAGAGACTATTTCCCACTTTCGCTGTAAACACAGAATAAATCATTTCCGCTGTAAACACAGCAGTTGTCAGCTTAAGCAGAAATAACCTTTACGGCCCGGGATTCAATACGATCATGGTTTTTGTCAGCATTTTAATTGCTATGTTTCCGCGTTTGCGGAGACTATAGCCACAGTTGACCTTTCAATGTTGACCTTTCAATGGCACATTGTTCAAATCCGCGATCGGTTTGAAACCCGGCCTAAGACGCAATGCAGTACAAAAGCGCAACATGACTGCAAAAGAGACAGGTTGGAATGTCTGAGAAAATAGTGGACAAATGAAACTTTTTGGTAAATTAGTGGTGTTTGAATTTGTTGTTAAAATGCGGGACATGATTGTTTGGTTGAGGGATGCTGGACAAAAGGCCAAAATGCGGCACGGTCCCACACAATCCGGGACATGTTGTCACCCTTGTCAATACCTAGTCTTTGACATAATATGCGTCCAATTGATAAGTTGAAATACTGTCGTCACTCATACTGCCGGATGCCCTGGAGAAGCAGAGAGCTCCCAGACAATGTCACATATGTGATGACACCAGGTCCACCTCAAGGCCACAGGTGGCTGCTGCGAATGATACCTTTCCTCCGCTCCTGATCACTTATCGCGACCCTCGCTGACCCCTACCTCTCCATTGTACTGCCTGCCATCTAGGAGACAATGGTGGCTTTGTCTTTAAACGATTGCGGGGGTCAAGGAGACGATTTGTGTCTCGGGGGCTCTCGTCCCCTTCAAACAGGCGTGTAATAAGAATATGACTGATGATGGCCCCGGTGATAATGAAATAAGAACTAAGGAACAGTAGGTTACTCTCACAATGACCAACCCCCTCCCTTTTCTCTTGTCCACCCCTCTTTCTTCTCCTCTCTGACTGTCCACTTCTGTCATCCCCCCTCCCCCACTTTCCTTGTGTTTCTGACTGTCCCCTCCTCTTCTCTCCCCTCTCTGTTACCCCCCTTCCTCCGTTCCTCTTGGGTCTGACTCACCCCCTCTTCTCTCCTCCTTTTTTCGCTCCTCTCTGGACTGTCATCCCCTCTTCTCTCCCCCTCTCTTCTGCTCTGGACAGGTGATCTGTCAGAAGATCTTCAGGCCCTGGTTCTCACCCACACTGCTGGGCGCCAAGGCGGGCCTCCCCCTCCAGGTGGACCTCCAGCGGGCGGTGCAGGAGTGCGCCGAGACGCCCTGGGGAGAGGACGAGGAGCATCCCCAAGCCGTCCAGAAGCGCTTGCTGCACCTCCTTACGCGCCTTCTCCACCAAGGGACCTCCTCTCAGCGTGGGGGCGCAGATGGAGAGGGCATTCACTCCCACACAGCTCTTAACTTCTGAGACATTGCACTGTTCACTCTCACAAAAACTATACACTGAAGAAAACAATCATATTGGCTTCATGAGAGTTATTTAAAGTGTCTAGATGTTTTGTGATGTGATTCCTGCGGACTGATACTGGTTGTTGATATAACAAAAGATGCACTGATGGTGGTAGTACTGACTATGTGTCTTTAGTACCTACAGTAAGCAGACAATGTCAGTTTCTGAGGTATAACTGAAGCATCTGCCAATAATTGGTGATCTATCAAGCAAGTGGTTCTTATTTGAGTCATCATTACATTAAATAAATGCAGATACTTTCTTTGAACCCTTTTGTACAGTCGATCTATTACTATGATCTCATGTTGATCACTAAGGATATGCCCCTTTTCTTTAATTTCCGCCAAAAATGACATACTCAAATCTGCCTGTAGCTCAGGCCCTGAAGCAAGGATATGCATATTCTTGGTGCCATTTGAAAGTAAACACTTTGAAGTTTGTGGAAATGTGAAATGAATGTAGGAGAATATAACACAATAGATCTGGTAAAAGATAATACAAAGAAAAAATCTACAGTTCTTTTGTATTTTTTTTGTACCATCATCTTTGAAATGCAAGAGAAAGGCCATAATGTATTATTCCAGCCCAGGTGCAATTTAGATTTTGGCCACTAGCTGGCAGCAGTGTATGTGCAATGTTTTAGACTGATCCAATGAACCATTGCATTTCTGGTTAAAATGTTGTATCAAGACTGCCCAAATGTGCCTCATTTGTTTATTAATAACTTTTCATGTTCAAAATGGTGCACTCTCCTCAAACAATAGCATGGTATTATTTCACTGTAATAGCTACTGTTAATTGGACAGTGCAGTGAGATTAACAAGACTTCAAGCTTTATATCAAATATGTCTATGTCCTGGGAAATGTTCTTGTTACTTACAACCCACGCATTAGCGTTAGCTCAAGCTCAAACATCCCGTGGAATGGACACTGATCCCGAAGAAGTTCATTAAAAGTTACTTCAGTAACAGTCATGCAATGTTTCCCAATATCTATTTGATACCCGCTTGTGATCAACTAGCCAAACTCACAGCTGCCTGTTGTCAGATCTGCCTTTTGTTTCAAGTAACATGTCAACACCTTCCAGGCTAATGGACGGGGAGAAGTATAGATCAGAAACAGCGGTTGGTTCCCACCGTCTGGCCCGGTCGCTTGTTCCAATGGGAAATGGCGATGCTGTCGGGCAAGTACTCCCCTTCTCTCTACAGTGGACTTTAGCTTCCAAGAAGATCAGGTTCCCTGCGCTCTCCAGCTGGTTCACCACAGGATAGGGGGAGGAAGGAGACGAAACCCAGGCTTTGGACGGGAAGGGCGAGTGGGATGAGGGGCAAAACCCATCACATCCACAGGGGGCATCGAGAGTGTGACACGGACCTGGTAATCTGGTAACATCTTACCTGCAAGTGAACTCCGGCCCTATGGGGACCTACCGGTGAGAGCCACTGATTTATGTTTAAGTGTCTCAGCTTTCTCTCAAAACACAGACCTCTGCAGCTCCCAGGGTCTCCAAGGTGATACTGAGGGTCTGGTTTGGATCTACTCCTAGGGACTAAGCCAGGGGATGGTGGATATACTGTAGTATGAAGGAGAGTGAGAGATGAGTGGACTCTAGGTTCTAGGAAGGTCTTCAGCTGGATCACTGTCACGTTCGGAGATAAACAGATTAGTTTAGATAGAGTTACTGTAAAAGGGAGAGATGGAAAAAGGGAATGAGAGCGCAAGAGACTCTTTCCAGTCCCTACTGTCAACATTCCACTACCTCATCTTCATGGGAAAGAAAAAGCCATGGGCTTTTATTCCTAGGTTCAAGTGTGCAGTGGAAATCTGCTGGCCTCTGTTTTTGTGTGTGCAGACACAGGCCTCGTAAAACATTGAGTTTTATAAGATTGGATCATAAAACCGGCGTCATCAGCGGTTGCTTCCTGTTCATACTCTAGCTCTTCATACAAACATAAGGGAAAGTGTCACTTGATATGCCTGACCAATGATGTTCTGAAGTTTTGTGTTGTCTCTCCCTGAAATCATGTTTAATATCAACCTATCAGTAATGTGATGATCACAATGTCCCAATAACTGTCTGTTTCATATTGGACAAGGCAGATTTCATGAGTTGACGAGATACTATAGCTTGGAATAATTACCTACATTTAATGATCAGAAACACTTGGGACTTGAGAGATAATGCCCCCCAAGTGAAGTTTCTATTTTAAAAAGCAAGGTTTGGTAAGATTTAGATATGTGCATAATGTCTATCCTTAGGCAAACACATTTTTAAGGGGAATAAGTGGGCAGATTTTTGTTGTTATTCAATAGAAACAAAAACTTTAGATAGGGGTGTTTTGCCCCAATATCTGGGCAAAATTCCCCCTGAAGATTAGTGTGTTAAATCCATTTTATTTAGTATTTTCTTTGTAATTGACTCCTAAAAGCTATAGTCTAGGTATCTTATTTTAATGAAATAATATCACTATTAATATCTTCACTATATTGAGGCTTTGATGTAAGTCAATGGTACATTTTTTTATCAAATTTATATTTGTTCCCTTCCTGTCCAATCATCCTAAAGTTTCTCAAAATTGACTGTGAAACTCAAAGAAGTTACTTATAGATGATTTGAAAAATGATAATATACAGTGCATAAAAACCGCAAATATCAAATTACATTCTTAAGTATTCAGACACTTTACTCATTACTTTGAAGCACATTAGGCAGCGATTACAGCCTCGAGTCTTCTTGAGTATGACGCTACAAGCTGGGCACATGTATCTGGGTTTCTCTCATTCTTCTCTGCAGATCCTTTCAAGCTCTGTCAGGTTGAATGTGGAGCGTCGCTGCACAGCTATTTTCAGGTCTCTCCAGAGATGTTCGATGGTGTTCAAGTCCGGGCTCTGGCTGGGCCACTCAAGGACATTCAGAGACTTGTCCCGAAGCCACTCCTGTGTTGTCTTGGCTGTGTGCTTAGGGTCATTGTCCTGTTGGAAGGTGAACCTTCACCCCAGTCTGAGGCCCTGAGTGCTCTGGAGCAGGGTTTTTTCTCGGTATATTGCTCCGTTCATCTTTGCCTCGATCCTGACTAGTCTCCCAGTCCCTGCCGCTGAAAAACATCCCCACTGCGTGATGCTGCCACCACCAAGCTTTACCGTAGGGATGATGCTAGGTTTCCTCCAGATGTTATGCTTGGTTTTCAGGCCAAAGAGTTCATTCTTGGGTTCATCAGACCAGAGAATCTTGTTTTTAATGGTCTGAGAGTCCTTTATGTGTCTTTTGGCAAACTCCAAGTGGGCTATCATGTGCCTTTTACTGAGTCGTGACTTCCATCTGGCCACTTCACCAAAAAGGCCTGATTGGTGGAGTGCTGCAGAGATGGTTGTCCTTCCGGAAGGTTCTCCCATCTCCGCAGAGGAACTCTAGAGCTCTGTTAGAGTGACCATCGGGTTCTTGGTCACCTCCCTGACCAAGGCCCTTTTCCCCCGATTGCTCAGTTTGGCCAGGCTGCCAACTATTGGAAGAGTCTTGGCGGTTCCAAACTTCTTCCATTTAAGAATGATTGAGGCCACTGTGTTCTTGGGGATCTTCAATGCTGCAGAAATGTTTTTGTACCCTTCCCAGATCTGTGCCTCTACGGACAATTCCTTTGACCTCATGGCTTGGTTTTTGCACCTTATATAGGCAGGTGTGTGCCTTTCCAAATCATGTCCAATCAATTGATTTTACCACAAGTGGACTATAACTCTATAACTCAAGTTATAGAAACATCTCAGGGATGACCGATGGAAACAGGATGCACCTGAGCTCAATTTCGAGTCGCATAGCAAAAGTACTTCCATTTTTTTATGTTTAATATATTTGTACAAATTTGAACAAATCTGTTTTCACTTTATCATTGTGAGTTATTGTGTGTAGATTGATAAGGCAAAAATATATTTAATACATTTTAGAATAAGGCTGTAACGTAACGCAATGTGGAAAAAGTCAAGCGGTCTGAATACTTTCCGAATGCACTGTAAATAGCGTATATTTGATGGTCCGAACACATTCTGTCCATTATCAACAAGAATGACAGAAAATAGTCAAGAAAACTAGCTTAATCGAGCCTCTGCCATGTATATCTTAATACTTCCTGAATGCACTGTAGGTACCATTGACTTGCATCGATTGCCCTAGGGGCATTTTGCCCCCACTGGATTTTGCCCCAAATTATACTACTATATAAAAAATCCAAATTCTCTCTTATTATTTCATTATGTAAGCAATAAGGCATAAGGGGGGGGTGATATATGGTCAATATACCATGGCTAAGGGCTGTTCTTAGGTACTACGCAATGCAGCCCTTAAGAGGTGGTATATTGGGCATATACCACAAACCCCTGAGGTGCCTTATTGCTAGTATAAACTGGTTACCAATGCAATTAAAACAGTGAAACGTGTTTTTTTGTCATACCTGTGGTATACGGTCTGCTATACCATGGCTTTCAGCCAATCAGCATCCAGGAGCCAAACTACCTGCTTTATAATTGACAGAAAACAGAATATCATATTATAGACTGAACAAAAATCTAAACGTAATATGCAACAATTTCAAATATTTTACAATTACAGTTCATATAAGGAAATCAGTCAATTGAAATAAATTCATTAGGCCCTAATCTATAGATTTGACATGACTGGGAATACAGATCTGTTGGTCACAGATATCCCCCCCAAAAAAGGTAGGGGTGTGGATCAGAAAACCAGTCAGTATCTGGTGTGACCACCATTTGCCTCATGCAGCGCAACACATCACCTTCGCATAGAGTTAATCAGGCTGTTGATCGTGGCCTGTGGAATGTTGTCCCACTCCTCTTCAATGGCTGTGCGAAGTTGCTGGATTTTGGAGGGAACTGGAACATGCTGTCCAAACATGCTCAATGGGTGACATGTCTGGTGAGTATGCAGGCCATGGAGCTTATGCCTGGCCATACCATAACCCCACCGCCACTATGGGGCACTCTGTTCACAACGTTGCCATCAACAAACCACTCACCCACACAACGCCATGTACACCGTTCGCCATCTGCTCGGTACAGTTGAAACTGGATTCGTCCGTGAAGAGCACACTTCTCCAGCATGCCAGTGTTCATCGAAGGTGAGCATTATTCTCTAAAACGACAATGAAGGCAAGGCGGCTTACGGTAGAGAAATGAACATTCAATTCTCTGGCAACAGCTCTGGTGGACATTCCTGCAGTCAGCATGCCAATTACACGCTCCCTCAAAACTTGAGACATCCATTGTGTTGTGTGACAAAACTGCACATTTCAGAGTGGCCTTTTGTTATCCCCAGAAGAAGGTGCACCTGTGTAATGTTATTGATATTCCACACATTTCAGGTGAATGGAGTATTTTGGCAAAGGAGACATGCTCACTAACAGTGATTTAAATACCTTTGTGCACAAAATTCAAGAGAAATACACTGTATGTTAAATATTTTTTTTCAGCTCATGAAACATGGGACCAACATTTCACATGTTGCATTACATTTTGTGTATATCGTTTTGTTGGAGTAATTTAAAAAGTTGAGGTGAGGCAGATATCGTGTTGAGAAAGTGTTGAAAAAAATGTTGCAGACATAAAGTGGTTTCTGGGAGAATTACATGGGGTGGCGTGGGGACGTTTAACCCCAAACCACCCTAATGCTATTGGATTGGGAAGAGACAGAAGTGTGAATGGGAAAATGTATGGCTAGTCTGTCATTTGGAAAAATTTTAACACAGTGTAAATTGCTGTGGAAGCGCAATAAAACCAGTGAGCTGTGACAAATTACTCTTAGCAAAAACGCACAGAGTTCCAAACTAACAAGCTGCTTTGCCAAAGTTAGCCAATCTTTTGTTTAGACAGCAGCACAAATAGGGAAAATGTGAATCATGAAATACGCACCAAATCCAAAATGCACATAGCTCAGTATTTTCCAGTAAGATATACACCCATGGAAAGAAATCAAACATACTGAGACAAAAACCCAGTTACTACTAGGTTCCTCTTTGCAGTTTCAAGCTTCCACACCTTGTCATTGGTGGGCTTAGAACCGCTGTTGTCATGGTTCTGTGGTGTGGAATGGCTAGGCCAGGCTTTGTTGCAATGTATATTATCACGTGTGACACTTTGAAGTTTCTTCACCCCTGTGATTTCGAGACTGGAGATACAAGCCTGGCGAATTGCACACAGATGTGCGGAAATTGGTCACATATTTTGGGCGTTATCTATTTCGCAAAAAAGCTGAGAAAGGTCAACTGTTATAATAGATTGTGGAGACCTGAGGAAAATAAACTTTGGACTGCTATGCTACAACCCACATGAAGAAAATACTATAGTGTTTTTTGCGGACTACTGTATTTACATTGTCTTTGTTTGATTATCTTTGACATAGAAGGTTTCACGTACAGAAGAAATAATAAAAGAGTACATTTTCCATAACCTGTAGGTAGAACTGGGGCCTGACCAGATAGATCAGCACTTCTGCTGTTTTATATAACATTTAGAGAACACAATATATTAAGTATATTTGGCATGAAGGTTTCTCATTGATGGGTGGCACAAATTACGGTATGGGGAGGGGAATGGTATATGTACATTAAATATGGTAGCATTGACTATAGTTTAAAAAGTGTAGTGTTTATGCAGACTGTCGTGTTTTTGCAGACATTATTATAGTTTTTACTACAGTATTATCCGCAAAAAAACACTGTGGTATTTACTATAGTATTTTACAGTATACTAAAACATTATATAGTAAGTACTACACATGATCGAGGGATATTACAGTGTGTAGTATAATATTCTATAGTATACTACAGTCTACAATAGAATTATATCGTAAGTACTGTAGTATTCTATTGTAAACTGTAGTATTTCATGTGGGAGGGTGGCAACAACAGCAGTTTTCCAAACAGCAGTAGTCACAAAGTAGTGATCGGAAATGCAACACAGAAAAGCTAGCTCAGTGCAGTTATTAATCTTATCACTATTGCAATTGCCTCACTGCAATTGAAAGGGACAATACAAGTTTTTCCTATATTTTCAGACCTCACTAATGATCTCCTGTTTAAATAAATCCATGTGCTAGGCCATTTGTTTTGTACATCCAGTTATATAGCACAACCCAAAATAAATGGAAAAGATAAGCATTAAAAACCTGGAAATAATATGGTGCTTATCTTTTCAACTCAGATGGGTTTGCAGCGGTGGGGGGGGGGGGCTTTTGAGGTTTGAAAATATTTGAGAAACTTTGATTTTGGAGTGTAATGTCCCACTAACTAGATACATCTGCATAGATAAGTAACTGGCATGTTCTCATATCCTGTTTTGTTGAGAATCTTGAATGGCACCATCCATCTGGAAGTCATAGAGGAAATTTGTAGCAAGGACTTGATCAACTGCTATCATATTGTTATGCAGGTGAATGAGGACCCAAAAGCGACTTGGCGAAAACAGAGTCTTTATTCCAGTAAAGGATAAAAGCAATACTCCTGGACAATCAGAGCAGAAAACAAAACATTAAAAAAACTTAAATCCACTCGTAGTGACGAGGACAGACTGGAGACTCGACCATTAACTGTAGGTTGCCTCGGGAAGGCACCGACCGTAGCAGACTCAGACACCTGCTCACACACAGCATCTGAAGGAGACAAGACACGACAGGGCGAGACAAAGACACAGCACAGCGAACATCATACAAGGATCCGACAGGACAGAAACGGAAAACAAGGGGAGAAATAGGGACTCTAATCAGAGGACAAGATAGGGAACAGGTGTGAAAAGACTAAATGAGTGAGTAGGAGAATGAGGAACAGCTGGGAGCAGGAACGGAACGATAGAGAGAGGAGAGAGAGGGAGGGGGAGAGAGAGGGATAGAAAAAGGGAACGAACCTAATAAGACAAGCAGGGGGAAACGAACAGAAGGGAAAGCATAATGACAAGACAATATAAGACAAAACATGACAGTACCCCCCCACTCACCGAGCGCCTCCTTGCGCACTCGAGGAGGAATCCTGGCGGCAACGGAGGAAATCATCAATCAGCGAACGGTCCAGCACGTCCCGAGATGGAACCCAACTCCTCTCCTCAGGACCGTAACCCTCCCAATCCACTAAGTATTGGTGACCCCGTCCCCGAGAACGCATGTCCATGATCCTACGTACCTTGTAAATAAGTGCGCCCTCGACAAGGACAGGGGGGAGACGAACGGGGGTGCGAAGAAAGGGCTTGACACAGGAGACATGGAAGACAGGATGGACGCGACGAAGATGTCGCGGAAGAAGCAGTCGCACAGCGACAGGATTGACGACCTGGGAGACACGGAACGGACCAATGAACCGCGGAGTCAACTTACGAGAAGCTGTCGTAAGGGGAAGGTTACGAGTGGAAAGCCACACTCTCTGGCCGCAACAATACCTAGGACTCTTAATCCTACGTTTATTGGCGGCTCTCACAGTCTGCGCCCTGTAACGGCAAAGTGCAGACCTCACCCTCCTCCAGGTGCGCTCACAACGTTGGACAAACGCCTGAGCGGAGGGAACGCTGGACTCGGCAAGCTGGGACGAGAACAGAGGAGGCTGGTAACCCAGACTACTCTGAAACGGAGATAAACCGGTAGCAGACGAAGGAAGCGAGTTGTGAGCGTATTCTGCCCAGGGTAGCTGTTCTGCCCAAGACGCAGGGTTTCTAAAAGAAAGGCTGCGTAGTATGCGACCAATCGTTTGATTGGCCCTTTCTGCTTGACCGTTAGACTGGGGATGAAACCTGGAAGAGAGACTGACGGACGCACCAATCAAACGACAGAACTCCCTCCAAAACTGTGACGTGAATTGCGGACCTCTGTCTGAAACGGCGTCTAACGGGAGGCCATGAATTCTGAACACATTCTCGATGATGATTTGTGCCGTCTCCTTAGCGGAAGGAAGCTTAGCGAGGGGAATGAAATGTGCCGCCTTAGAGAACCTATCGACAACCGTAAGAATCACAGTCTTCCCCGCAGACAAAGGCAGACCGGTAATGAAGTCTAAGGCGATGTGAGACCATGGTCGAGAAGGAATGGGAAGCGGTCTGAGACGACCGGCAGGAGGAGAGTTACCTGACTTAGTCTGCGCGCAGTCCGAACAAGCAGCCACGAAACGGCACGTGTCACGCTCCTGAGTAGGCCACCAAAAGCGCTGGCGAATAGAAGCAAGAGTACCTCGAACGCCGGGATGGCCAGCTAACTTGGCAGAGTGAGCCCACTGAAAAACAGCCAGACGAGTAGAAACAGGAACGAAAAGAAGGTTACTAGGACAAGCGCGCGGCGACGCAGTGTGAGTGAGTGCTTGCTTAACCTGTCTCTCAATTCCCCAGACTGTCAACCCGACAACACGCCCATAAGGAAGAATCCCCTCGGGATCAGTAGAAGCCACAGAAGAACTAAAGAGACGGGATAAGGCATCAGGCTTGGTGTTCTTATTACCCGGACGATAAGAAATCACAAACTCGAAACGAGCGAAAAACAACGCCCAACGAGCTTGACGTGCATTAAGTCGTTTGGCAGAACGGATGTACTCAAGGTTCTTATGGTCAGTCCAAACGACAAAAGGAACGGTCGCCCCCTCCAACCACTGTCGCCATTCGCCTAGGGCTAAGCGGATACCCACATCATAGTTGCGTTCCGATGGTGACAGGCGATGAGAAAAATAAGCGCAAGGATGAACCTTATCGTCAGACTGGAAGCGCTGGGATAGAATGGCTCCCACGCCCACCTCTGAAGCGTCAACCTCGACAATGAATTGTTTAGTGACGTCAGGAGTAACGAGGATAGGAGCGGACGTAAAACGTTTCTTGAGGAGATCAAAAGCTCCCTGGGCGGAACCGGACCACTTAAAGCACGTCTTGACAGAAGTAAGAGCTGTGAGAGGGGCAGCAACTTGACCGAAATTACGAATGAAACGCCGATAGAAATTAGCGAAACCTAGAAAGCGCTGCAACTCGACACGTGACCTTGGAACGGGCCAATCACTGACAGCCTGGACCTTAGCGGGATCCATCTGAATGCCTTCAGCGGAAATAACAGAACCGAGAAAAGTGACGGAGGAGACATGAAAGGCGCACTTCTCAGCCTTCACGTAGAGACAATTCTCTAAAAGGCGCTGGAGTACACGTCGAACGTGCTGAACATGAATCTCGAGTGACGGTGAAAAAAATCAGGATATCGTCAAGGTAGACAAAAACAAAGATGTTCAGCATGTCTCTCAGTACATCATTAACTAATGCCTGAAAAACAGCTGGAGCATTAGCGAGACCAAACTGCAGAACCCGGTACTCAAAATGCCCTAACGGAGTGTTAAACGCCGTTTTCCACTCGTCCCCCTCTCTGATGCGCACGAGATGGTAAGCGTTACGAAGGTCCAACTTAGTAAAGAACCTGGCTCCCTGCAGAATCTCGAAGGCTGATGACATAAGGGGAAGCGGATAACGATTCTTAACCGTTATGTCATTCAGCCCTCGATAATCCACGCAGGGGCGCAGAGTACCGTCTTTCTTCTTAACAAAAAAAAACCCCGCCCCGGCAGGAGAGGAAGAAGGCACTACGGTGCCGGCGTCAAGAGACACAGACAAATAATCCTCGAGAGCCTTACGTTCGGGAGCCGACAGAGAGTATAGTCTACCCCGAGGAGGAGTGGTCCCCGGAAGGAGATCAATACTACAATCATACGACCGGTGAGGAGGAAGGGAGTTGGCTCTGGACCGACTGAAGACCGTGCGCAGATCATGATATTCCTCCGGCACTCCTGTCAAATCACCAGGTTCCTCCTGAGAAGAGGGGACAGAAGAAACAGGAGGGATAGCAGACATTAAACACTTCACATGACAAGAAACGTTCCAGGATATAGGATAGAATTACTAGACCAATTAATAGAAGGATTATGACATACTAGCCAGGGATGACCCAAAACAACAGGTGTAAAAGGTGAACGAAAAATCAAAAAGGAAATAGTCTCACTGTGGTTACCAGATACTGTGAGGGTCAAAGGTAGTGTCTCATATCTGATACTGGGGAGATGACTACCATCTAAGGCGAACATGGGCGTAGGCTTCCCTAACTGTCTGAGAGGAATGTCATGTTTCCGAGCCCATGCTTCATCCATAAACAACCCTCAGCCCCAGAGTCTATCAAGGCACTGCATGTAGCACCCGAACCGGTCCAGCGTAGATGGACCGACATAGTAGTACAGGATCTTGATGGAGAGACCTGAGTAGTAGCGCTCACCAGTAGCCCTCCGCTTACTGATGAGCTCTGGCTTTTACTGGACATGAATTGACAAAATGTCCAGCAAGTCCGCAATAGAGGCACAGGCGGTTGGTGATCCTCCGTTCCCTCTCCTTAGTCGAGATGCGAATACCTCCCAGCTGCATGGGCTCAGTCTCTGAGCCGGAGGAGGGAGATGGTTGCGATGCGGAGAGGGGAAACACCGTTAACGCGAGCTCTCTTCCACGAGCTCGGTGACGAAGATCTACCCGTCGTTCTATGCGGATGGCGAGTGCAATCAAAGAGTCCACACTGGAAGGAACCTCCCGGGAGAGAATCTCATCCTTAACCTCTGCGTGGAGTCCCTCCAGAAAACGAGCGAGCAGCGCCGGCTCGTTCCAGTCACTAGAGGCAGCAAGAGTGCGAAACTCTATAGAGTAATCCGTTATGGATCGATCACCTTGACATAGGAAGCCAGGGCCCTAGAAGCCTCCCTACCAAAAACTGAACGATCAAAAACCCGTATCATCTCCTCTTTAAAGTTCAGGTAATTGTTAGAACAATCAGCCCTTGCCTCCCAGATAGCTGTGCCCCACTCTCGAGCCCGGCCAGTAAGGAGTGATATGACGTAAGCAACCCGAGCTCTCTCTCTTGAGTATGTGTTGGGTTGGAGAGAGAACACAATATCACACTGGGTGAGAAAGGAGCGGCACTCAGTGGGCTGCCCGGAGTAACAAGGTGGGTTATTAACCCTAGGTTCCGGAGACTCGGCAGACCAGGAAGTAGCAGGTGGCACGAGACGAAGACTCTGGAACTGTCCAGAGAGGTCGGAAACCTGAGCGGCCAGGGTCTCAACGGCATGACGAGCAGCAGACAATTCCTGCTCGTGTCTGCCGAGCATGGCTCCCTGGATCTCGACGGCAGTGTTACGAGAATCCGTAGTCGCTGGGTCCATTCTTGGTCGGATCCTTCTGTTATGCAGGTGAATGAGGACCCAAAAGCGACTTGGCGAAAACAGAGTCTTTATTCCAGTAAAGGATAAAAGCAATACTCCTGGACAATCAGAGCAGAAAACAAAACATAAAAAAAACTTAAATCCACTCGTAGTGACGAGGACAGACTGGAGACTCGACCATTAACTGTAGGTTGCCTCGGGAAGGCACCGACCGTAGCAGACTCAGACACCTGCTCACACGCAGCATCTGAAGGAGACAAGACACGACCGGGCGAGACAAAGACACAGCACAGCGAACATCATACAAGGATCCGACAGGACAGAAACGGAAAACAAGGGGAGAAATAGGGACTCTAATCAGAGGACAAGATAGGGAACAGGTGTGAAAAGACTAAATGAGTGAGTAGGAGAATGAGGAACAGCTGGGAGCAGGAACGGAACGATAGAGAGAGGAGAGAGAGGGAGGGGGAGAGAGAGGGATAGAAAAAGGGAACGAACCTAATAAGACCAGCAGGGGGAAACGAACAGAAGGGAAAGCATAATGACAAGACAATATAAGACAAAACATGACACATATGGGCCACCGACTTGATATAAGGCTGGTAGGCCCAACTAAACAGTTTCACATGTCTCCGGCAGAGATTCTCCGTTGCGCATCAGTCGTCTGGGCAATTTTAGCAATGGGGCTATGGAAGGAAATATGTCGGTGAGGCAAAATTCTCTCACTGACTTTATATCTAGTGATGGATTAATGTGTTGACAATCATCAGTGTGCTTTGGGAACCAGCACACCGCTGGGGATTGACTAATATGGACTCATGACCAAAAAGTCAAGAGTTCAAATGTTGGTTAGGAAAATGTTACAATCTAAAAAAAGGCTGTGTTAAAAACAACCCAATCTGGGTAAATATTGGACAGAACACATGTTGGATTATTTTGACCAAGCCAGTTGGCTCACAAACAACCTATTGCTTTCTTTAAATGTGGCTGCTGAGGCTGGGTTATTGAGCTATGAGCCACTGGGTCAGATCAGAAAACTGGATTCATGGCTTAGTAGGGGTGTGGCTTTCATTTTTTGGCCACCCGTGAGAGTAAGTGTCAATATGCTCTGTTTTATGGTCAACACATTCAAATCTAATATTATATGTTATATGTTATATGTTACTGTAAAAAATTATCACATTCCTTGTGTATTATCATATATTTTGATACATTGAATGTTAATATTGTGACACTATGTTATACATTTTGTACCTTCTGTTTCAGGAAGTGATGTCACTGAGTACTGCCCCTGAGTACAAATGTATTTACATCACTGTTAGTGAGCATTTCTTCTTTGCCAAGACAATCCATCCACTTGACAGGTATGCCATATCAAGAAGCTGATTAAACAGCATGAGCATTACAGAGGAGTCCTTTGTGCTGGGGACAATAAAAGGCCACTCTAAAATGTGCAGTTTTGTCACACAACACAATGCCAACGATGTCTCAAGTTTGAAGGGAGCTTGCAATTGGCATGCTGACTGCAGGAATGTTCACCACAGCTGTTGGCAGAGAAGGAATGTTAATTTCTCTACCATAAGCCACCTCCAATGTTGTTTTAAAGAATTGGCAGTACTTCCAAACGGCCACACAACCGCAGACCACGTGTAACCATGCCAGCCCCGACCTCCCCATCCGGCTTCTTCACCTGCAGGATCGTCTGAGACCAGCCACCTGGAAAGCTGATGAAACTGAGGAGTATTTATGCCTGTAATAAAGCCCTTTTGCGGGGAAAAATTCATTCTGATTCATTCTATTGCACCCATGGCTGCAATAATAAATAAATAAAATTCAATAGGCGCTAATCTTTGGATTTCAAATGACTGGGCAGAGGTGCAGTCATGGGTGGGCCTGGGAGGGCATAAGCCCACCCACTGGCTGCACCCTTGCCCAGTCATGTGAAATCCATAGTTTAGCGCCTATTGAATTTATTTTAATTGACTGATTTTCTCATATGAACTGTAAGTTGTTGAAATAGTTGCATGTTGAGTTTAAATATTTTTTCAGTATAAATATTTTGTCATTTGTATCAAACTGGGCTGAACTACACTCCAATGTTCTTTGTAACAAGATGCTTGCGAGAGCTGTAATTTTTATTTTCTAAATACAAAATACTTTTCTATACCATTTATTATAGCGGTTCATAATTTTGTGCCCCCCCTTTCACCCTGCATTGGTATCCGAAGTCTGATGGCACTATGGTGTGATAAGAGTGTCTGCTAATGACTAAATATCAATTTATATGTAAAAATTAACAATTGCAAAGCATGCTGAGAATTATTCTTATGAGCTCCTCCCCAAAACAAGGCAAAAATAATAACACTCAGTGTGCTTTGCAACTCATTTTGGTATGTTAATTTTAACATATACATTTTGGTCATTTAGCAGAAACTCTTATCCAGAGTGACTTACAGTCAGTGTGTTCAACTAAGGAAGATTAACAACAACATATCACAGTCATAGCAAATAAAACGTTTCCAGACCTGTTACTGAGAATGTTGTTGCAGTTTGGGCCAGCTACTTTTAAAATACTAAATACTGTTGAAGTCGGAAGTTTACATACACCTTAGCCAAATACATGTACATTTAAACTCAGTTTTTCACAATTCCAGACATTTAATCCTAGTAAGGAGTCCCTGTCTTAGGTCAGTTAGGCTCACCACTTTATTTTAAGAATGTGAAATGTCAGAATAATCGTAGAGAGAATGATGTATTTCAGCTTTTATTTCTTTCATCACAATCCCAGTGGGTCAGAAGTTTACATCCACTCAATTATTATTTGGTAGCATTGCCTTAAAATAGGTTATCTTGGGTCAGACATTTCGGGTGGCCTTCCACAAGCTTCCCACATTAATCACACAATAAGTTGGGTGAGTTTGGGCCCATTCCTCCTGACAGAGCTGGTGTAACTGAGTCAGGTGCCTTGCTCGGAGTCAGGCCTCCTTGCTCGCACACACTTTTTCAGTTCTGCCAACAAATTTTCTATAGGATTGAGGTCAGGGCTTTGTGATGGCCACTACAATACCTTGACTTTGTTCCTGACTGATGTCTTGAGATGTTACTTCAACATATCCGCATAATTTTCCTCCTCATGATGCCATCTATTTTGTGAAGTGCACCAGCAAAGCACCTCCACAACATGATGCTGCCACCTCCGTGCTTCCCTGTTGGGATGGTGTTCTTAGGCTTGCAAGCCTCTCCCTTTTTCCTCCAAACATAACGATGGTCTTTATCGCCAAACAGTTCTATTTTTGTTTCATCAGACCAGAGGACATTTCTCCAAAAAGTATGAACTTTGTCCCCATGTGCAGTTGCAAACCGTAGTCTGGCTTTTCTATGATGGTTTTGGAGCAGTGGCTTCTTCCTTGCTGAGAGGCCTTTCAGGTTATGTCGATATAGGACTCGTTTTACTGTGGATATAGATACTTTTATACCTGTTTCCTGCAGCATCTTCACAAGATCCTTTGCTGTTGTTTTGGGATTGATTTGCACTTTTCACACCAAAGTACGTTCATCTCTAGGAGACAGAACGTGTCTCCTTCCTGAGTGGTATGAAGGCTGCGTGGCCCCATGGTGTTTATACTTGCATACTATTGTTTGTACAGATGAACGTGGTACCTTCAGGCGTTTGGAAATTGCGTTTGGAAAGGATGAATCAGACTTGTGGAGGTCTACAATTTTTTCTGAGGTATTAAAACAAGTTTTAAAGACTCCAACCTAAGTGTATGTAAACTTCCGACCCTTAATTCAAGACATCTCAAAATGCAAATATTTTGTAGTTTATTTTGATAAATTGATCTTTATGGTATTCTGTAATTGTATTTTGCAATTATTTTTAAATTTTTGCCCGTCCCTGCCTACAGTAATGCATCCCTTTCCTTGTGGTATATAGCTGGGAAACATTTGTTATGTCCAATCAACACAATTCAGGAAAGGAAAAGGGTTCCTCATCAAGTAACCGAGACATAATTCATCAAGAGGATGGGGAGAAGAAATCCTTTTGATGCACAAAACAAGCTGTTTGTTTGATCTTATTCATAATCTGGCCCTGCGAATGAAATGAAATGCTTAGTGAGATGAAGTCTCCAGTCACTTCATTAATCCTCATGGTTAATACAGTTTCTGAGAGAGCAGCCGAGTTGAAGTAAACGTGTTGACCATAAATCATATCGTATCTTCGCAAATCCTTATGAACAACATAGCTGTACACTGTTAGATGTTTTTGTAATTTTATCAGTAACTTACTGTACTAATCAATAGTATGATTCTGTATAAACTGAATACAGTAGATTACTGTAGAATTCACAGTAAAATACTGTATATTTGTACGACAGCACACTAACACCTATCTGTAATTTCAACAGTAAAACACTGTAGAATGCATAGTAAAATATAGTAAATGTGTTTAACAGTGTTAGTTATGGCACATTGTGAGAAAGTGTTGTGGGTGGGGAAATAGTCCCTGGCTCATTAACGTATTTTAAGGCATGCCTTGTAAGAGGCTATATTTGTTGCACCTGTGAGTGAGAATACTATACCCCCACAGAAAATAGTAATATACTGTATTTTTGTAACGTGGGAGTCGGGAAGCAAGTTCAGGGAGTGGATCATTTAATAAACAAATGAACAAAACAAGAAACAATAACACCTGAGGAAAGAACCAAGGGGAGTGACAGATATAGGGAAGATAATCAAGGAGGGGATAGAGTCCAGGTGAGTGTCAAGAAGCACAGGTGCGTGAGACGATGGTGACAGGTGTGCTGGATAATCAGCAGCCTGATGACCTAGAGGCCGGAGATGGCGCATACGTGACAATTTTATGGATTCTCCAAACTCAACAGTAAATTACTGGCCAATTGCTGCCAGTAATGTACTGTAATTCAAAATACAGTACCATACTGCCTTATTGGAGCTACAAAAATCATTCTCACTCGTTAACATATTTTGAAGAGTCTTGTAAGAGGCTATATTTGATGCACCCATTATGTGGTAGTGGTTCCCTAACAATTAAATATAGGGGACAGAGCAGAGTGACAGCAATTCTCAAACCTTTAGTGGTTCGCCATGTCCATTTGATCTGGTTTGCTATGTAGTCACTGTCAGTTTAGAGGACTTTGTGAAGGCCTGAAGTGCAAGTGATATTAAACACCAAATGTAAACTGGTATGCTGTAATGTATAATACAATATTCACTACTAGCAATTGCTAATTTTATGTTCACTACAATTCAACTACAAAGTGCTGTTTTGCTATATATGTTTTTACAGCATACTGTAAATTATGGTGCATTGTGGAGAATCTCTGGCTCATTAACATATTTAAGTCATGCCTTGTACAGTAAGTGGGTCCTGTACCAATTTAAGTGATATGTGGTAGTAGTTCCCTAATAATTGAACAGATCAGAGTGGTAATGGGTATTAAACCTTTTCATAGTTTAATATTTATTCATATCCAATTAATCTGTTTTGCCCTGTAATCAATACAATTTTAAAAGCCTTTATTTATGAGGCTAGAAGTGCAAGACATATAAAACACCCAGTATTCATAATTATGCTTTAATATTTAAAGACAACCTGCTTGCGCTAATCCCTTGTAATTACAGTAAAATACTGTAGAAATAATTTTCTTACAGTTAATAGTCACTTTTACTGTATTGTACTGTGATTCATTGCTCTGGCATCAAGTTACTGTGAATTTCTCAGTATTGTATTGAGGCTCCCGAGTGGCGCAGCGGTCTAAGGCACTGCATCTCAGTGCTGGAGGCATCTCTACAGACCCTGGTTCTGTTCCAGGCTGTATCACAACCTGCCATGATTAGGAGTCCCATAGGGCTGTGCACAATTGGCCCAGTGTCGTTAGGGTTTGGCCGGGGTAGGGAGTCATTGTAAAGAAGAATTTGTTCGTAACTGACTTGCCTAGTTAAATTAAGTTTATAAAAATATATATAATAATATATACATATTTTTTAAACTATCCAACAAGATATCTTGTTGTAATTATAATCACAATGAAGACCAATGTATCCTTAACTACAACAACATTTTCAGTAACGGTTATGGATACTTTTTACTTGCTATGACTGTGATGTGTTTTTTTAATCATCCTGTAACTTACCAAGGACAAGAGTGCCCGCTAAAAAAATATAAATGTAAACTTGCAAAGAACACTGTGTCACATATGTCACAGCATGGGTAATTCCATTAATATACCGTAAATTAGATTTCAGTAACATTTCCGGTACTGTAAATGGATAATCGTAAAATGGATTACAGTAGCTGTGCTGTAACATAAATTACAGTAACTTACTGGACAATTGCTGCCAGTAAGTTCCTGTACATTTTACAGGAAATATTTTACAGTGTAGTCATGGAAGGATATGGAATATGGTTGAAGTTAACTCATAGGCACAAAAGTATCAATAGCAATGATAATCAAATTGCATAAATACACTAAATATTTGATGCACACAGTCTGTCATTTATTCAGGCCCAATACTTATGAAGTTTTCAACAATGAAAACAGCAATGAGGTTTAAAAGAATCAAAGCAGTGCTCCTTTCAATAGTTTGTAGGACCATGCATCCCACATGAGCAATGAAAGTGGAAAGTGCACAATAATACCTGATTGGAGGGATATCGGCAGTCACATAGTGCTCATGTATGGCATTCTCGGCCAAAAGCCTTGCATTCCTTAGTGAGATTAATTGGCTAAAGTAACTGCATCTAAAATTCGGAAAACTTCTCAGTCAAGACCATGTCATTCACTACATGTAACCTTGCCAGAGTAAAAGGATCGGTAGGAATGCATTCTTTGAGGGGAAATGCATTTAATTTAAAGCACTTATGTTTTTTTTTAAAGGTGCTGAGTGAATGATGGTGACGAATCAGGGAAAGACTCTAGTCATGTTCCCAAGTAAGGCTATATATTTCCAATGTGTTATGGGAAAAAAGAGATTGCGCTCGCATCAAAGGTTCAAAGCGCTTCATTCGGCATCTCGGTAAACAATATTTTGTGATTGCACAACAGCGGTACAATTTAAACAAGTGTCCAGAGCTGAAATGTATTTACAGTTGAAGTCAGAAGTTTACATACACCTTAGCCAAATACATGTAAACTCAGTTTTTCACAATTCCTGACATTTAATCCCAGTAAAAATTCCCTGTCATAGGTCAGTTAGGATCACCACTCTATTTTAATAAGAATGTGAAATGTCAGAATAATGGTAGAGAGAATTATTCATTTAAGCTTTTATTTCTTTCATCACAAACCCAGTGTGTCAGAAGTTTACATACACTCAATTAGTATTGGTAGAATTGCCTTTAAATTGTTTAACTTTGGTCAAATGTTTTGGGTAGCCTTCCACAAGTTTCCCACAATAAGTTGGGTGAATTTTGGCCCATTCCTCCTGACAGAGCTGGTGTAACAGTCAGGTTTGTAGGCCTCCTTGCTCGCATACGCTTTTTCAGTTCTGCCCACAAATTGTCTGTAGGTTTGAGGTTTTTGTGATGGCCAATTTGCAACCAAGCTTTAACTTCCTGACTGAGGTCTTGAGATGTTGCTTCAATATATCCACATCCTTTTCCTCCTCATGACATCTATTTTGTGAAGTGCACCAGTCCCTCCTGCAGCAAAGCACCCCCACAACATGATGCTGCCACCCCGTGCTTCACGGTTGGGATGGTGTTCTTCGGCTTCCAAGCCTCCCCCTTTTTCCTCCAAACATAACGATGGTCATTTTGGCCAAACAGTTATATTTTTGTTTCATCAGACCAGAGGACAATTCTCCAAAAAGTACGGTCTTTGTCACCATGTGTAGTTGCAAACCGTAGTCAGGCTTTTTTTATGGCGGCTTTGGAGCAGTGGCTTCTTCCTTGCTGAGCAGCCTTTCAGGTTATGTCGATATAGGAGTAATTTTTACTGTGGATATAGATACTTTTGTACCTGTTTCCTCCAGCATCTTCACAGGGTCCTTTGCTGTTGTTCTGAGATTGATTTGCACTTTTCGCACCAAAGTATGTCCATCTCTAGGAGACAGAACGCATCTCCTTCCTGAGCGGTATGGCGGCTGCGTGGTCCCATGGTGTTTATACTTGGGTACTATTGTTTGTACAGATGAATGTGGTGCCTTCAGGTGTTTGGAAATTGCTCCCAAGGATGAACCAGACTTGTGGAGGTCTATTTTGTCTGAGGTCTTGGCTGATTTCTTTGGATTTTCCCATGATGTAAAGCAAAGAGGCACTGAGTTTGAAGGTAGGCCTTGAAATACATTCACAGGTGCACCTCCAATTGACTCAAATGATGTCAGAAGCTTCTAAAGCCAGGTCATAATTGTAAATGAGAACTTGTTCTTAACTTGCCTACCCGGCGGAATAAAGGTGAATTTTGTTTTTTAAATGACATCATTTTCTGGAATTTTCCAAGCTGTTTAAAGGCACAGTCAATTCAGTGTATGTAAACTTCTGACCGACTGGAATTGTGATACAGTGAATTATAAGTGAAATAATCTGTCTTTAAACAATTGTTGGAAAAATTACTTGTGTCATGCACAAAGTAGATGTCCTAACCGACTTGCCAAAAAATAGTTTGTTAACAAGAAATTTGTGGAGTGGTTGAAAAACAAGTTTTAATGACTCCAACCTAAGTGTATGTAAACTTCCGACTTCAACTGTATATGAAGTGTTCCTGGAAAGTGTTACAAATTCGAGGCTTTAAAAAAACAAGGAATTGCAGTACCTGCATCACTGACCACCAAACCCTTTCAATGGGGGAAATTGCCACCTGCATACTGGTAAGTGAAAGCATGTTGCAATTTCAATGGAAAACAGGAGGAACCAGTGAACTAATTACTTTCGTTGGAACTGTCAGTGTGTTGCCGCCGGCTTCCATTTATTTTCCCAGTGTGGTTAGGTTTGGAAACATCACTGGCCTTCTGCCATGATGGGAATCACCTGGCCAACAGTGGAGAGTGTTGGCAATTGTGATGAACATTTCAGAAAGATTGAGGTTCCATGAATCTCCAGTTGACATCTATGATGAGTTATAGAAGTTTATCCAAGGATTCCAAACAGTGGCTGTTACAGTAAGTTTCCCAGATGCAATAGCAACTTCATAACATTCTCATAGAAAAATACCTTTCACTGTTGATACCTCTTCTCAAGTGCATTATTCGTACTGTAATGTAGATGGTACGGTGAACCACACTAATGTAATGAGTAGACCTGAAGACGTACAGCTTTGTACCCAGTCAATCACACTACTGTACATACCACAAGTAGAGTCTACACAGTATTGCCCTAAAATATTGAACCGTTTTTGTTTGTCTGTTTGTGAAAAAGAAAACTTCTAAAACCTCCTGTGGTGCAGTGCAGAAGATGAGGAGTACACAAATTATACATCACCTCATTGACGTAGTGTGGATGTGAAAAGCAGGGGAACATGAAACATTCACCCAATGTAAAGTAATGGAATTTAATGAAGGTCAATCAAATCAATCACTAGTATTTATAAAGCCCTTTTATACATCAGCAGATGTCACAGTGCTGTACAGAAACCCAGCCTAAAACCCCAAACAGCAAGCAATGCAGGTGTAGAAGCACGGTGGCTAGGAAAAACTCGTAGAAAAGGAGTAACCTAGGATGAAACCTAAGGAGGAGGCATTTAAGGCCAGATTGTTCTTCAAGATGTTTAAAAGTTCATAGATGACCAGCAGTTAAATAATAATCACAGTGGTTGTAGAGGGTGCAACAGGTCAGTACCTAAGGAGTAAATATCAGTTTACTTTTCATAGCCGAGCATTCAGAGGTCAAGACAGCAGGTTCGGTAGAGAGAGAGAGAAGGCCGAAAACAGCAGGTCCGGGACAAGGTAGCACATCCGGTGAACAGGTCAGGGTTCCCTAGACGCAGGCAGAACAGTTGAAACTGGAGCAGCAGCACGACTGGGTGGAGTGGGGACAGCCAGGAGTCATCAGGCCAGGTCGTCCTGAGGCATGATCCTAGGGCTCAGGTCCTCCGGGAGGGGAGGAAGAATTAGAGGGAGCATATCTAAATTCACACAGGACTCCAGATAAGACAGGAGAATTACACCAGATATAACAGACTAGCCCCCCGGCACAGACTATTGCAGCATAGATACTGGATACTGAGACTGGTGGGTCAGGAGACATTCTGGCCCTGTCAGACGATACCCCCGGACAGGACCAACCAGGCAGGATATAACTCCACCCACTTTGCCAAAGCACAGCCCCGACACCACTAGAGGGATATCAACAGACCGCCAACTTCCTACCCTGAGACAAGGCTGAGTATAGCCCACGAGGAGCTCTTCCACCGCACGAGCCAGAGGGGGCGCAAAACCGGTGTAGTCAAACACCATCCAATCATGGGGGTCTCGGCAAAGAACAACAAAAAAAAACCTTTGATGGCTATCCTGGCAATCTCGACAGACATTCCAATATAGATAGGGAAGATGCCATTTTAACTGCTCTAGTAATGCACACCTTTTCCACCACCATACATTGTCAAAGATAAAGAGCATTGACTGTCACTGCACAGAGAAAAGGATGGAGAATCAAAAAGGTGAACTGATTAATTAAAGGGACAGAGTGTGCTCCGAATTTTTTTGAAAACTGCACGTTTTCAGGACAACCCATTAGAGTGAAAATTGAGAAATGTCACCCAACAAAGGCAGGATTTTGGCTCAGTGAGTTCAGACAGTTGCCAGTACCTTTTTATGTTCCAGGTCAGCCACACACCAAATGAATAAGTCCTTTCTCTGTCCAACCTTTGTCAAGTCAAATAAAAGACGAGGGAAAACTCGATAGATGATAGATTGATGACATCATTTACAATAATCCCCTGTGCTTATTTGATACATTTGTTAAATGTATTGTCCTCATTTATCCTCATTTATCTAAATTGAAGACAAAGATCAAAAGTAACACCTTTCTGTGCACCCACATGGGCAGTCCCTGAGTATTGTATGTTGAACAATAGTGAACTGGCAAAAAAGGAGTGAGGGACATTGTTTCCTCAGAGCTTGAAGGATGGCCAATGTGTTAAATGTGACTTGCTAAAGAAAGAGTGAGCTCAGTCATCTCCAACTGCACACTCTTGAAATAAACAATGTTGTAATTACCTTCAAAGTTGATTGCATTTAGTACAGCCGGGTGTAACATTTTTCAGTTCCCTGGCATTTTCCACCTGTGTTGAGGCAGGTCTCTCTCCACACTTGGCTAATCGCTCCCTAGGGGCTGGATTAAGTCTGCAGAAGCTCCATGCCGGTCTCCACCTGTCCTGCCATCTCCACAAGTCTGAAGTTCTACTCAATTAGAGGATTTCCGATAATCCTTCTGTTTCCCAGCTTGTAGACAGCCTTTTCATTGTGGGGGCAATCAGGGTTTACAAGGATATTCCCATTAATATTGGCCTTGGCCTGCGACAATCTAGCTACCATCTCGCAAAAACAAAGGCGGCTTTGTGATGTCTGACGCCTCTCTCCCATTGGCTGACGCCAGCTCCTTGGGAAATAAAAACAAATAGCAGCCATTCAATATAATGCTTCTAAATTTAGGAGCAGGCTTTCATACAGGAATCCATTAATTTTGGGATGACAAGTTTCCACTTGCTCTGAGGCCAGTGCTTAATTAAAGGGAGTCAGAGTTTCAGTGCAGCCAAGAGTCCTGGTTTTGTCTCTGAATTCTTGAATTCCTGTAACGTGAAACCAAGTAGTAGTCTGCACAGTAAATAACAGACAATATTCAATGTTTCTGAAACATTTTCCTGAGGGCACAAACGAAAGGCCACATAAGTCACGACACGTATTCTGAATAGTACTGTGTCTGTCATCCTTATCATCGGAGTTTGAACCCTCAGGAAAATATAGACATGCTGAATATCAGGTTATGTCAAAGGTAGACTCAATGACCATACCTTCAGGTGACAAGTATGTCAGATTAGATAAAGGTGAAAAGTTCAGAGGTTGAGCTATTAGTATATTTTCTCTGCTATCTTTTCAGCTCTTAGTTTATTTGCCCAGAGGGGCCACCTAAACCCACCGGTCCTAAATCAGTCACATTTACTACAGAGCCTCATCGGCTGCGAGTAAAACAACTGGCCAATGAGGTTATACTGACAGGGAAAATGCAGCTAAAACTTTCAGCTATTTTCTCACCTGAAAATATGACCTGTGACAAATTTGATCAAATGTGGAGAGACAGAATGGGTCTGCAAAGTCCATGGAGAACGATAGAGCTACAACTCCTTTCCTTCAGGCATTTGAATTTCAGATGATCTATCCCAATCCTCTATAAACTGTGAGCTGACATTGAGACAGTTCAGAGGGTGTAAGGCAGGGGGAGTGGTGTGAACTGTCCTGTGATGCCTCACTTCCGAGATATGTTCTATATCTGGTTCTCTGAAAAACGTTGTCCCTCTACAGTACAGATGTATCCAAGTGAAGGTATGTGTCCATGCAAGAACAGATTCCCATCCCTGATGGCTAATATTTTATTTCGGGAGGCTGGACGGGAGGCTTCATCCCCGGTGAGGAAAGCCAGGTCAGGAAGCAAGGAATGTCACGCGGCGGATATGACAAGATTAGGGGAAAGTATCTCTTGGCTACTCCCCAAAATGTAGCTGAGGCATCACCATAAAAAGTACAGCGAGAATGGTTTAAATGAGGGAGCGGTCTCCAAGAGACAAGTGGACCAGATGTAGTGAAATGTAAGCAGGGATGGTAGAGCACTGATATGTTAATGGTGGGAGGGCACAGGAGTACAATGATTTCACCTGTATGGAATTTTACTATACTTTAAAGTTGAATTGGCACAGCCAACTGTTGAATGAACAATGCAAAAATATTCCCATAAATAAGATAAATCATGGAAATACATTCACCACATTAATCTGTTTGTGAGCTGCTGAGCAGGAACTATGTGATTTTGATTGAATCAATCCAAACCTTATCATAACATTAATTTGGACACATTACTTTAGAGGGAACATTATACTAATATTCTGGGATATTTCTAAAGGTCATAGATAGATCACTCTTAGAAACTTAGGTAATGAAAACCTAATTTGCTAAAATCAGATTTGGCAACATTTTTTCTTTACTTAATTTGTTTGAGAAATTCAAACAACTGAACTCGGCATTACTGGATGTACAGTGCATTCGGAAAGTATTCAGACCCCTTAACTTTTTTTTACGTTGTTATGTTACAGCCTGATTCTAAAACGGATTAAATAAATGTTTTTCATCATCAATCTACACACAATACTCCATAATCACAAAGCAAAAAAGGTTTTTAGAAATTTTTGCAAATTAATACAAAATAAATAACTGAAATACCCTATTTACATAACAATTCAGACTTTGCTATGAGACTCAAAACTGAGCTCAAGTGCATCCTGTTTATATTGATCATCCTTGAGATGTTTCTACAACTTGATTGGAGTCCACCTATGGTAAATTAAATTGATTGGACATGATTTGGAAAGGCACACACCTGTCTATATAAGGTTCCACAGTTTCCAGTGCATGTCAGCGCAAACACCAAGCTACGAGGTCGAATGAAGTGTCCGTAGAGCTCGAGACAGGATGGTGTTGAGGTCTGGAGAGACCTGAAAATAGCTGTGCAGTGATGCTCCCCATCCAACCTGACAGAGCTTGAGAGATCTGCAAAGAATGGGAGAAACTCCCTAAATACAGGTGTGCCAAGCTTGTAGCATCATACCCAAGAAGACCCGAGTAAAGAGTCTGAACACTTATACAAATGTGATATTTCAGTTTTTTATTTTTAATACATTTGTAAAATGTATAAAAACGTATTTTCACTTTGTCATTATGGGGTATTGTGTGTAGATTGATGTGAAAAAATCTATTTAATACATTTCTGAATAAGGCTGTAATGTAACAAAATGTGGAAAAGGTCAAGGGGTCCGACTACTTTCCAAATGCACTGTAAATGGAAACTAAAGGCTAGGATAGTGTATGTATGGACTTCCCAAGGGAAAAGCCAAGAACAGCAACATTAATCCATCAGGACTATAATATTAGCACATTTGTCTATGAAAATTAGAATTTACGGGTCACAAAGTGATATCAATATTCTGCAACAAATCTTTACTCATTGATAATTTGAGGCCAAAGAAAACATCATTTGTGCCAATTTTGAGTTTTTTCATTTGAGGGATTTATTTTCCCACCGGATAAAAATGGTTCCACAGCCAATGCAGCTGGTCTCTCCCTATCGAAATCCAGCAACCCTCTTATGGCAGTGTGGAAATGGACTCTCCAGCTAACAAAACAATAACTAGTACATTACATGAACTGCTCTCTCAAAAATGAGAAAATAATAAGTCCCTGTGAATCTCTCAGGTTCATTAACTATGGGAGTGCAATAGTCTGGGTCCCCAGCCCTTTAAAGCGACAGAGGAACCAATACTTATTACACTCGAGTCCTTTATGTGAGGCTAGCCCTTCTCCACCTACTCTTTTCTCCTCTACCGCCCTTTGAGTACAGCCTCGTGATTGTTTCAAATCCAACCCTTTCCAGCCATGATTCAAACAACCAAACAGTACAGTGTCTTTTGATTAAGAGCCACAGAAACAGAAATACAGTGAGTGTTTGGTCAGTACTTAGTTGTCATTTAACCTTTATTTATAAAGGTTATTCCCATTTAGATAAAATCTATTTTGCAAGCGAGACCTGTTCAAGTCTCCCAACGTTATTGATCAACCTATGTGGGGGGGGGGGTGAATGTTTTGGGTGACACATTTTCAAGAACTGCCCTCAGGGGTGACTGGGTAACATCAAAGGTATCCCATAAGAGCACCTCGTTGTTACAAGCTTGCATCGAGAATCAGGGGTCAGAGAAAGGGTTAAACAGATGCATTTGGATGGAGCGGAGTGGGTAAATGAAGCCAGCTGCCACCTGCTGCAGAGCTAAGACAGCCCGACTAAAGCTCTGGTTGAAGATGGAAAAGGTTTAGACAGCGGGATTGTAATATCCCATAACTCTTTGCAAAAATGGTACCAGCGTTGCTACTTGAATTATTATGTTGTCTTGCACCTGTATATTTTCAACCTTGACTAAAGCGTGGTAATGGCGATGTCCCAGTGGTAGTGTTATCCATATTGCAGGAACATGAAGGAACCAAGAAGAGCGTATCCTGCTAACTGTGTCAGCTTCGCAGAGAGCTGCTGGACTGCTTGTATGCTGATGAGCAACTCTCACCACAGGAAAAAAGCACCCATGAGAAACTTCTTGATGCCCGAGTGGGTTATAATCAAATCAATAGCTGGATTGAAATGGCAGCATAGAGCATATGGGTAGAAATAAGAAAGGTAAGTGCTACACAGTGGATGTGAATCCTCTGGGGCTGTAAAGAAAAACAAACAAGGCCTTTCTCACTTCAGGGCCATACTTGCAAACATTAGAAAAAGTAAAAGTGTTAGTTTAATCAGCAGCCAATTAAAATCGTCAACGTAGTTGGACATGATCCAACGCTTGTTCATAAAAGCCTCTTTAACAGAATTACTACAATACATAAAATTACTACAACACACAAGAAATGTATACTGGATAATTAGCTCAAAGTGTAGCTAGACTAACTTCTAGTACTTTTCACCATACGCAGCAAGTCCAAATCCCAGGTGAGATGTTTTTTCCCCTTTGAAATGTAGAATTGCATTTTTTGTGATAGTGTGTTGTGAAGGGAAGCTCAGCCAAAACCTTGTAAATTAATATTACAAATATATTTAATGAGGAACTTCTTGGAATCCCTGCAGACCGATACATAGGCTACCGCTACACAGAGGTGCAGTGCTGCCAGTGTCGCCACATCTCAGAATGCTCGTTTAACGTGGACCTCAGGAAGAGTAGCTGCTGCATGAGCAGTAGCTAAAGGGGATCCAAATAAACTAAACAAATAAAGTTGGCATCAAAGCTGAATCAATGCCTCGCAAGATCATTTAATAATGAATTAGTATTTTACATAGGTTCTAAAATAGCGAATACAACAGCATAGTAAAACGTACTGTTAGACCAAAAACATCCCATAAATTTTGTAGGCTACACTTACATACACAATGTTTTATTTGCATTATTATAATCATCCACTTCGTCAGATATGCGTTATTTGAATACAGCATCAAGGGTCGGTAGTAGATATTTTTTTCCTTAACAAAAAAGCTTGACAGGAGGGGGGCTCGTAAAAGCAAATTAATATACAGTACCAGTCAAAAGTTTGGACACACCTACTCATTTAAGGGTTTGTCTTTATTTGTACTATTTTCTCCATTGTAGAATAATAGTGAAGATATCAAAACTAAGAAATTGTCACGCCCTGGTCGAAGTATTTTGTGTTTATCTTTATGTATTGGGTCAGGCCAGGGTGTGTCATGGGGTTTTTGTATTGTGTGTTTTGTCTTGGGGTTTTGGTGTTGGTATTGGGATTGTAGCTTAGTGGGGTATCTAGCTAAGTCTATGGCTGTCTGGAGTGGTTCTCAATCAGAGGCAGGTGTTTATCGTTGTCTCTGATTGGGAACCATATTTAGGCAGCCATATTCTTTGAGTTTGTCGTGGGTGATTGTCCTTAGTGTCTTTGTTCCTGTCGCTGTGTTAGTTGACAAGTGTAGGCTGTTTTGGTTTTTCGTTACGTTTTGTGTTAATTCGTGTTTACTTTTGTTGATTAAACATGGATTGCAATCTACACGCTGCGGTTTGGTCCGACTCTCCTTCACACCTAGAAAACCGTTACAGAAATAACACATATGGAATCATGTGTTATTTATGGGCTCCTGAGTGGCGCAGCGGTCTAAGGCACTGCATCTTAGTGCTAGAGGCTTCACTACAGACCCTGGTTTGATTGCAGGCTATATCACAACTGCCTGTGATTGGGAGTCCCATACGCCAGTGCACAATTTTCCCAGCATCGTTAGGGTTTGGCCAGGGTTAGCTGACATTGTAAGTAAGAATTTGTACTTAACTAGTTTAAAAAAGGAAACTGTTAAACAAATCCAAAATATATTTTAGATTCTTCAAAGTAGCCACCCTTTGCCTTGATGACAGCTTTGCACACTCTTGGCACTCTCAACCAACTCCACCTGGAATGTTTTTCCAACAGTCTTGAAGGAGTTCCCACATATGCTGAGCAATTGTTGGCTGCTTCTCATTCAATCTGCAGTCCAACTCATCCCAAACCATCTCAATTGGGTGGAGGATTGTGGAGGTCAGTTCACCTGATGCAGCACTCCATCACTCTCCCTCTTGGTCAAATAGCCCTTACACAGCCTGGAGGTGTGTTGGGTCATTGTCCTGTTGAAAAATAAAATAGTCCCGCTAAGCGCAAACCAGATGGGATGGTGTATCGCTGCAGAATGCTGTGGTAGCCATGCTGGTTAAGTGTGCCTTAAATCTAAATAAATCACCAACAAAGCACCCCACACCACCTCCTCCATGCTTCATGGCGGGAACCACACATGCGGAGATCATCCGGTCACCTACTCTGCATGTTTTCTTTTGTTCTACTGTATGTTTTGTTTATTCCATGTGTAACTCTGTTGTTTGTTTCGAATTGCCAAGCTTTATCTTGGCCAGGTCGCAGTTACAAATGAGAACTTGTTCTCAACTAGCCTACCTGGTTAAATAAAGGTGAAATGTACAAATTTTAAAAAATCTCACAAAGACACGGCGGTTGGAATCAAAAAGCTCACGTTTCGACTCATCAGGCCGAAGGACAGATTTCCACCGGTCTAAACAGTTGATGTTGAGATGAGTCTGTTACTTGAACTCTGTTAAGTATTATTTAGGCTGCAATTTCTGAGGCTGGTACCTCAAATGAACTTATCAGCAGAGGTAACTCTGGGTCTTCCTTTCCTGTGACAGTCCTCATGAGAGCTAGTTTCATTGAAGAAACTTTCAAAGTTCTTGACATTTTCTAGATTCTGACCTTCATGTCTCAAAGAATGGATTGTCATTTCTCTTTGCTTATTTGAGCTGTTCTTGCCATAATATGGACTTGGTCTTTTACCAAATATGGCTATCTTCTGTATACCACCCTTCCTTGTCACAACACAACTGATTGGCTCAAATGCATTAAGAAGGAAATAAATTCCACAAATGAACTTTTAACAAGGCACACCTGTTAATTGAAATGCATTCCAAGTGACTACCTCATGAAGCTGGTTGAGAGAGTGCAAAGCTGTCATCAAGGCAAAGGGTGGCTACTTTGAAGAATCTCAAATATAAAATATATTTTTATTTGTTTTACACTTTTCTGGTTACTACATGATTCCATGTGTTATTTCTTAGTTACAATGTAGAAAATAGTAAAACATAAAGAAAAACCCTGGAATGAGTAGATGTGTCCAAACTTTTCAATAGTACTAGATGTGAAACAGCTAAGCAAACACGTGTGATTTTGTCATATATGAAAAACAGCTTTGTCTAACATAAAATTAGTAAGTAACCTAGTCAGGATTGATCATGCAATACCTTGAATTTGGAGGTTTAAATATATCCCTCTGGTGTCCAAGTTGACCTATTTTCAAAAATTCAATTTATTGTGGATAGAAAGTTAAAGATGTTTGATAGGCTGATGCAAATTTGTTACAGGAATCAATCACAGCCACCTAGTAAGGTTAGCATAAGGCTAAATGTGGCAGGTTATGTAATGGGAACAGCTAACGTGAAGCCCTTAATCAGGTGCAACTACGTCAACAATTTTAGTTGGCTAATGCTTAAACTAAACATTTTCTCTTGTTCACTAGTATGGCCCCAGTGCCTTTTTCAAGACTGGTCTTGAGACAGACTTTGTTGCAAAAACATTGACGCCAACATTAAACAGTCTCCCTGAGTTCCCTTTATCCCACTGTCCTCGTTTTTCTCTAAACATGTATGGGGACAATTTGCAGCCCACCGTCTGATTTAATGACACCCCCTAAAGTTTCCAACCTTTCCAACTCTTACATACCTCTGTTTCCAAGACTATTTGAAAGGAATACAAATATGTTTGAAGAAAAAGTCTGTCAGTTAATGCTGTTTAGTTAATGAGTCAATGAGCAACTGCTGGAAGCATGCGACTACAGTACAGGCTAAACATGGGTGTAATATACATATTTTTTAGGCCTCCTGACATTTGCCTTGAAAGGAAAACAAAATCACCATTAAGGAACACACGACAAGGCTGTAATAAGGGAGCAGAGACCTTAGTCTCATTAGTCTGTGGATGGTGATCATTATACAGTATGTAGGTTACGTAGATCAGGTAAACAGAGCATTGTCATGCAGCAGCCCGTGAATAAACTGCACACCGGTGCGAGACACGACATGCCTCAGCCCGCGGAATGTGCACTCCAACCCTGGAGCGACAGCATTTAAAAATAGGGTGTTTCTGAGGAACTCAACCTCCGTCTCCTCCAGCTACGCTGCACACCTGTCTGTACACCTCTCTTTTTGTCTAGTCTATCTCTACACCTCTCTGTCTGTGTGTCTCTAACTCTTCAACTGTTTGTCTGTCTGCACCTGTCTGTCTCTACACCTCGCCGACTGACTGTCTGCACATGTCTGTCTCTACACCTCTCTGACTGTTTGTCTGTTAGTCTGTCTCCACACTGACAAGAGATTAAGGCCAATAGCTTTGATGTGATTTTGGCCTCCATGTCTCTCCATAGCATGCCACACAAACACATTATTTCCAAGCAATCACACCCCACAGTAATTGATAGTACCCGTAGGCACTGTAAATGAAATATGAAACCCATATTCAACAAAATGTATGTTGGACTATGGCATAGATGATGTCTCTCTGTAAGACGAGTGAAACACAACTACTGTACCATGGGTAATGAATTGTTACATTTTTGTCATTATCTGTACACTTTCGGCCCGTCATTGGACACTGTGCTATCTAACCTCCAATCGAGCTTCAATGCCATACAACACTCCTTCCGTGGCCTCCAACTGCTCTTAAACGCTAGTAAAACCAAATGCATGCTTTTCAACCGATCGCTGCCTGCACCCGCTTGCCCGACTAGCATCACCACACTGGATAGTTCCGACCTTGAATATGTGGACACCTATAAGTACCTAGGTGTCTGGCTAGACTGCAAACTCTCCTTCCAGACCCATATCAAACATCTCCAATCGAAAGTCAAATCAAGAGACGGCTTTCTATTCCGCAACAAAGCCTCCTTCACTCACGCTGCCAAGCTTACCCTAGTAAAACTGACTATCCTACCGATCCTCGACTTCGGCGATGTCATCTACAAAATTGCTTCCAACACTCTTCTCAGCAAACTGGATGCAGTTTATCACAGTGCCATCCGTTTTGTCACTAAAGCACCTTATACTAATATAATAATAATAATAATAATTTAAATAATATATGCCACTTGTATGCTCTAGTCGGCTGGCCCTCGCTACATATTCGTCGCCAGACCCACTGGCTCCAGGTCATCTACAAGGACATGCTAGGCCTGCAACACCCATCCGTAGCACGCGCTCCAGCAGGTGTATCTCATTGATCATCCCTAAAGCCAACACCTCATTCGGCCGCCTTTCGTTCCAGTACTCTGCTGCCTGTGACTGGAACGAATTGCAAAAATCGCTGAAGTTGGAGACTTTTATCTCCCTCACCAACTTCAAACATCAGCTATCTGAGCAGCTAACCAATCGCTGCAGCTGTACATAATCTATTGGTAAATAGCCCACCCATTTTCACCTACCTCATCCCCATAGTTTTTATTTATTTACTTTTCTGTTCTTTTGCACACCAATATCTCTACCTGTACATGATCATCTGATCATTTATCACTCCAGTGTTAATCTGCAATATTGTAATTATTCGCCTACCTCCTCATGCCTTTTGCACACATTGTATATAGACTCCCCTTTTTTCTCTACTGTGTTATTGACTTGTTAATTGTTTACTCCGTGTGTAACTCTGTGTTGTCTGTTCACACTGCTATGCTTTATCTTGGCCAGGTCGCAGTTGCAAATGAGAACCTGTTCTCAACTAGCCTACCTGGTTAAATAAAGGTGAAATAAAATAAAGACGCTCTTATCCAGAGCGACTTACATTTAGTGCATTTTTCTTAAGATAGCAAGGTGAGACAAACATACATTCGGAAAGTAATCAGACCTATTGACTTTTTCCACATTTTGTTATGTTACAGCCTAATTCTAAAATTGATTAAATAACCCCCCCATCAATCTACACACAATACCCCATAATGAAAAAGCAAAAACAGGTTTTCAGAAACTCTTTGTTGAAGCACCTTTGGCAGCGTTTACAGCCTCAAGTCTTCTTGGGTATGACGCTACAAGCTTGGCACACCTGTATTTTCTCCCCTTCTTCTCTGCAGATCCTCTCAAGCTCTGTCAGGTTGGGTGGGGAGCGTCGCTGCACAGCTATTTTCAGGTCTCTCCATAGATTCAAGTCCGGGCTCTGGCTGGGCCACTCAAGGACATTCACAGACTTGTCCCAAAGCCACTCCTGAGTTGTCTTGGCTGTGTGCTTAGGGTCGTTGTCCTGTTGGAAGGTGATCCTTCGCCCCCAGTCTGGAGTGTGCGGAGGAGCGGGGTGACATGGGAGGATTTAGGATGTTTGCAGAGAATGACAGGGTGTTGTCTAGGGCCATGCCAAGGTTCTTTTGCACTCTGGGAGGGGGACACCGTGGAGTTGTCAACCGTGATGGAGAGGTCTTGGAATGGGCAGGCCTTCCCCGGGAGGAAGAGCAGCTCCGTCTTGTTGAGGTGGTGGGCCAACATCCAAGATGAGATATCTGCCAGGCACGCAGAGATGCATGTTGCCACCTGTGTGTCCGAGGGGGGAAGGGAAAAAAGTATTTGAGTGTCATCCGCATAGCAATAATAGGAGAGACCATGTGAGGATATGATGGAGCCGAGTGACTTAGTGTATAGAGAGGAGAGGGCCTAGAACTGAGCAGTGGGGGCTAGACACAGATCCTCTCCATGTCACATAGTAGGAACGGCCTGCCAGGTAGGATGCAAACCAAGACTGTGCAGAGCCTAAGATGCCCAGCCCCGAGAGGAGGATCTGATGGTTCACGGTGTCAAAGGAAGTTGATAGATCTAGGAGAACGAGAACAGAGAAGAGTGTGTCAGCTTTGGCAGTACAGAGAGCCTCCGTAACACAGAGAAGAGCAGTCTCGGTTGAGTGACCCGTCTTGTAGCCTGACTGATTAGGGTCAAGAAGATCATTCTGAGAGAGACAGCGAGAGGGTTGGTCAGAGACAGTACGCTCAAGTGTTTTTGAAAGAAAAGAAAGAAGGGATACCGGTCTGAGGTTTTTGATGTAGGAGGGGTCGAGAGTTGATTTGTTGAGGAGGGGAGCAATTCGGGCCATTTTGAAGTCAGAGGAGACTCAGCTTGTGGTCAGTGATGAGTTGATGAGGGAAGTGAGGAAAATGAGGGATGGGAGAAGGTCTCTATAGGTGGTCTGGAGAAGGGAGGAGGGGATGGGATCGAGCGGGCAGGTTGTTGGACGGCCAGACCTCCTCACTAGTCGCAGGATTTCATCTGGAGAGAGAGGGGAGAAAGAGGTAAAGGCGTAGGGTAGTTCTGTGTGAGTAGGACCAGTGGACTCACTAGGCTGAGTGAATGAGGAGCGGATGTCGTCTACCTTATTTTCAAAGTGGTTTATAAAGTCGTCCTCAGAGAGGGAGAAGGGAAGGGGGAGGAGGATTAAGGAGAAGGTGGAAAATAGTTTCCCAGGGTTAGAGGCAGAAGCTTGAAATGAAGAGTGATAGAAAGTGGCTTTAGCAGTGGATACAGAGGAAGAGAAGGTAGAGTAGCGAGTGAAATTAGGTAATGACTAATTATCAAAGTAATATCACATTACTGTTACAAAGAGCAAATGCATCCATAAAAGGACCATGATGCTTGGAGCCATTAAATCTAATGCCTAACAGTTGTCCTTAAAGCCAAGAAAGGGAAGAGGAAAAATTAACACGGTCTGTTTCACATTAAAAACTGTGATGTATGAAATACCACCCCTCCAAAATAATGGCTTTAAAAAACCTTGAAAGAATAGTTGAAACTCAATGCAAAGCTCTCGATGTCAGATTTGTACGGATCATTAAGCTTTTGGCCGAATAAACCATAAAGAAAGAGCTTTAAGTCTCCTCTTTGAAAGACACGCAGTTTGGCTTCTGATGCTTGCGATCAAATTTCACACAAATGCTTTTTACTCTTTTGCAGTTGATCCAGACTGAGGGTATCATTACAGCTGTCTCCAACAACCATTGCAGCGCTTTCCATCATCTTTAGTTATACAAGACTTTTGTGCTTTCGCAATAGCCATCACACTCTAGAATTCTGTCTCTAGCTAGGGTACCATCCAACTACCGACACATTTTCATGCGAATATTCTAAAATCTGCATGAAAACAAAAAGCGTATTTTCCCACCAGAGATGTGTTTCCATCAAATTGACTTGTTACGGATAATAGGCGATGCGTGATGACATAGTTCACATGAAAATAATTTTTTGATTAAATTCCCATGTGCCAAATAAAGTTTCCATCGCATTGTCAACTCTACTGATGGTTTTGTCACAAGAAATTATATAGCTAATGTGCCCACTCTGGTCTTGGCACGTGCGCTCTAGACAACAGCTCGCAGATACAGTGCAGGTATAGCCTACATGATGAAATGATTATGGACGAAAGAGCAAGATTATTTTTATTTGTCAAATGGCAGCCAAGCATCAGTCACCAGAATAAAACCCTCAATATTTATTGAAAAGGAGTATCAAGCTCATTACCTTGCACTTTCACCACCCTGTGAAGTTCATCATAACTTATTTCATCTGTAGCCTAATAAACTGCATGCTTTCCAGAGTCATAGTTGGAGGACCACAAAACATATCATTGCGTGACTTCAAGTTTACTTTGATGTAATTATTGTATCAATATTTGTGCATCAAGGCGCTTCCACCACCATTTCTCACATAATTTAAATATCCCACCTTGTCTAGCGTATTTTGGTTTGTCGACATTTGGAAAGTTTAGCGACAAATTAGCTGTTTTCATCAGGCTGTCATTACATGTTTTTATCTGACATGTACTTTACTTGCATATAAAGGTTGGATGGAAACCTGGCTGGAGAGAGAGGCATTGAAGAGAATTTGTGAGTTGACTGGCTGGCTCAGTTTTATTTTTATTTTTATTTCACCTTTATTTAACCAGGTAGGCTAGTTGAGAACAGGTTCTCATTTGCAACTGCGACCTGGCCAAGATAAAGCATAGCAGTGTGAACAGACAACACAGAGTTACACATGGAGTAAACAATTAACAAGTCAATAACACAGTAGAGAAAAAAAGGGGAGTCTATATACAATGTGTGCAAAAGGCATGAGGAGGTAGGCGAATAATTACAATATTGCAGATTAACACTGGAGTGATAAATGATCAGATGATCATGTACAGGTCAGTACAGGTGCATCAAAGCTGGGACCGAGAGACTGAAAAACAGCTTCTATCTCAAGGCCATCAGACTGTTAAATAGCCACCACTAACATTGAGTGGCTGCTGCCAACACACTGTCATTGACACTGACCCAACTCCAGCCATTTTAATAATGGGAATTGATGGGAAATGATGTAAATATATCACTAGCCACTTTAAACAATGCTACCTTATATAATGTTACTTACCCTACATTATTCATCTCATATGCATATGTATATACTGTACTCTACAACATCGACTGCATCCTTATGTAACACATGTATCACTAGCCACTTTAACTATGCCACTTTGTTTACTTTGTCTACACACTCATCTCATATGTATATACTGTACTCGATACCATCTACTGTATGCTGCTCTGTACCATCACTCATTCATATATCCTTATGTACATGTTCCTTATCCCCTTACACTGTGTATAAGACAGTAGTTTTGGAATTGTTAGTTAGATTACTTGTTGGTTATCACTGCATTGTCGGAACTAGAAGCACAAGCATTTCGCTACACTCGCATTAACATCTGCTAACCATGTGTATGTGACAAATAAATTTGATTTGATTTGAGGTAGAGATATTGGTGTGCAAAAGAGCAGAAAAGTAAATAAATAAAAACTGTGGGGATGAGGTAGGTGAAAATGGGTGGGCTATTTACCAATAGATTATGTACAGCTGCAGCGATCGGTTAGCTGCTCAGATAGCTGATGTTTGAAGTTGGTGAGGGAGATAAAAGTCTCCAACTTCAGCGATTTTTGCAATTCGTTCCAGTCACAGGCACACTTCAATCAATAAGGTCAGACCTGGGTTCAAATTCTATTTGAAATAATTTCAAATACTTTATCTGTTTGACTTTTGCAGTGGAGCTAATAGGAAAGTCCCCAAAGTGCAAACGCCGGCCACCTGGCACTCCTGTAGGTTGAAGCAAACGCTCCCACAAAAAAAAAAAAAATGATTTGAAGATTTTCGAATAGTATTGGAATCTAGGTCTGGTCACAGAACATTCACTCTGCTGAGAGTAAAAAGTGTAAGGGGGCCATATTCATTTTACATGGGGAATCTTTTCTATTTAATATTAAAAATATCTTTGTTTTATTATGGCAATCAATGTGTATGCACAATTTCAAAGGATCTGAATATTGAATAAGTACTAACAGACATTTGCTTTGATCTTTTCTGAAATAAAGCTCAGACATACTACAGAAAATTACATCTTGAACAAGAAAAGCAAGAAATGGGGATTAATAAAAATGACTAATATATAAAACAAAACTATATAAATAGGAGATATATTACTCTTTTTATGTTAAACAAATACATTCAATAAATATATTACATAAAATGATCTGTTCTTTCCTCAAACTCAAGGCCAGAAACATCTTACTACCTCAGTTGAATTGACTTCTGTGCCCAGTGGGTATTAACTTCATAACAAGAACACCATACAGGTACATGACATATCATTCAAGAATGATAACACAGAGACCTGATAGCAATACAAAGCTCACTATCAATGACCCTTAAAACCAGCTCGTTCTCTGTGATGTTGAATAGTGTAAAATGACCCTCTCTGTGCCTGTCTGGAAGGTGACCCTCACTACTCAAGATTCACTCAGGCAACGCATGACCTTTGACACCAGCTCCTCTTTCCTTTCCTTGGACCGTACCACCACTCCGCGGCTCTTCAGCCAGGCCTGCAGGGTCGTCACATTGATCTTCGACAGCTGAATAAATAGCAAACAAGACATGTTCAATCATAAAGCCAATCAATCAATAAAATGTATTTCATAAAACCCTTCTTACATCCTTCTTATCCTACTGTAGGTCAAGAAAAAAATCTGAGGTGGTAGAGAATTTCCTCACAGGTATACTGTAATCTTTGTATAATGTCATCTTTCGGACACTTACTTTGCTTAATTTAGTTTCTGAATTATAGCTCTCGAATTGGACCGATAAGGATAAAAAAAAAAAAGTATATATTTTAAAAAAAATCCTTCAGCTTAGTTTACAATTAGCGGTTTGAGAGTGATGTCATCAGACACAGTGGAGACACCTTCACCTTCTGAGGGGGGAGCACATCAAACATCAAGACATTTCTTATGTGAATCCTCCATACATTATGTGTTGAGATCCTTAGTTTTGTTCAATCTTCATTGTACAGGGAAATGTACTTTCTGTTGATTGGGTGTAGATGTTGGCAAATTTCCTGGTTTCATTGGGTGTTTGCTTACAGAAAAAAAAAGTCTAAATGACCTAAAAGCTCAAATCTACTCGGACTTCCATAGTTTACCTTACCCGTGTTTATTCAAATAAAACCAAAACCAATGCAGCTACAAAAGATAAATGACTGCAGTTGTAATTATGAACTATGCAGACGCTGTAAAGTCATTTTGAAGAGTAACATCCCTATAGATTACATCTAGCCATCCCTGAAGTATATTAGGTAAGGTCTCTATGTCCATTCAGTGCCCATGTGTGTCCCAGTCCGAAAACTAATCCGTCAAAATGGCAGCAATCATTCTAATAAACTTTCCCCCGGCTCCCTCGTAAAAATGATCAACCGAGTCGTAAATTTTGTGAAATAGTATCTGTAAAAAATGGTATCTAGCTCGAGAACAAGACACAAGACAGATCTCATTTAGTAAAAGCTTGTAATGGAATTCAATCAGGGGTGTAGTGGGAAAATCTATTCGGTTTATGGATCTTGCTAAACATTTACTCTGATGTATCGTCCCCTAATCAACCTGCTTTGGTGGGATGTTTTGCCTCCCTCAAACCATTTGTTGAATTTATCACCTCTCTCAACACGCAGAACATTTGCAAAATACATACTTTTCACTGTAAATCAAAGCTATGGAAAAAGGTCAAGGTAAAAGTATAGTAAAGGACATACCTGGTTACTTCTCGCGTGTTTCTCCACGTCCACATCCTGCACTGCAGACTTTGGCTTCTTTGGTTTTGACTCAAACCAGTCCCCCTGAGAGGTGAGAACCCATTACTTTAATTACAATACAATATATCTTTATATATATATATTTTAGTTTTACTATTCAAATTCTCAGCAAATACACACACATAAAACATATTTGACTACTGCACAGTCTCAAACATATAGTACAGGGACAAATCCTCACCTGGGAAAAGCATTGACTTCACGCAAACAATCAAGCACTGAATGCAATGGGAGATATGCCCTTATATTTTAAATTAGGCGAGCTAATCTTAATTCCTAAGATTGAAATCCCACCGTAGCCCTTTCCTGCAGTAAAATGACCTAGTGGCCTCATGGGTGGAATGTTATTCCTATTTTTCATAATTTCAACATGAATAAACATTATTTATTTTTTAACGCTTCAAATACAGTGTTTCTCTGTCAAATAGTTTTGTTTTCAGTTTTCTGTGATGTATAGTATATATAGTGTAACGTTGGGATGCAAACAAAAAACTATATCTGATATGGTACAGGTGTCTTCCTTTTTAAAGCTCATAACCATGTGTGTGAGGTGTATACTTTTGTTTCAAAGGAGATTTGTTTAAGACTACCAAGAAACACTCGGTGTGACCCTGATTTAGCCCACTGCAGTAAAAAGTTCAACTGAAATGTGATTGGACTAAATCTCAAATTACAATTACATCTAGAGTGTGTTTGGTGGTGACTCACCCCTCTGTTGCCTAGCAGACCAGATGGAAGAAGATGAGGGGGACCTGAGGCGATCTCGTCCCTCACTCTGAAAGCTCTCTCACTGGCATGCACCTGGGAGGAATGTGGGGAAACCCCTTCAGGCCGCGGAAAGGGGGTCAAGTGAGGCATGGTCGCTGAAGTGGGCCGGCGGGCTTCCTCTGTGCACTTGGAAGAGGTAGACGACGAATGCAAAAAGAGGGGAACAGACGAGGAGGAAAAGGAAGAGGAGAAGAAGGCTGGACAGGCCCTCTTCTGTCCCGACACAGGTGTCTGCCGTTGCTCCTCGGCTCTCTTCTGCTGCTTCTCAGCCAGAAGCTTGGTGACATTGACATGGCGCGGGAGGGCCTTGTTCTTGAAGATGGGTACCATCTTGGGTCCAGTCGGTGGGGCCTGGCTGTGTTGGGGGTGTGTGGTGGGTTGGGGAGGGGCAGCACTGCGATAGAGAGAGGAGGAGGGCAAGCCTCTCCCTGGGGTATAACTCTGAGTGGGAGTGGGATGGACCCCCTGGGTTCTCCCAGTGCTGAGATAGCTGCTGCTGCCACTCTGTCCCACTGGCTGGCTGAAAGTCTGGGCGCCTGGTGCCCCCCCAAATGAGGGCTTGAGGGGGCAGGAGGCATGGAGTTGACTCAGCACGGGCCTGCTAGCTGACTTGGTCGTCAAGTTCACCGGTTTGCCACTAGCCACCTGGAATGCACCACAAAGGAATGCACAGTGCAGTGATGTTGGAACACGGGAACATACAGTTCTGGGAATTAAAAAAGTGAAACTGTACTGCAGTTCAGTAAAAAACATTTGCTTCAAAGTGGATGTACTGTAACTGCACCGTCATTACATGTTGTATTGCAAATTAACTAGTATTTGGCAGCATGTTTGTCACAATAACAATGTACCTTCATGCTGCAGTAGGTCATTTTGAAAAAATATGATATAACGGCGAGAGTTGCACCAGCTTTGTATATTATAAATGTATGAAATGAATCCATAATGACTCAACAATACCTATGAACCATATATTACGTTACCCCAAATCTAGGTACATATACAGTTATTACTCCTGTAAAACAGATGATTACTGTGAGTTCAAGTTCTACTTCATTAACTTCTTAATTAAACACTGTAAATACCCACTTGGCACACACTGGTTGAATCAACATTGTTTCCACGTTATTTCAATGAAATTACATTGAACCAACATGTAAAATACATTGCATTGACGTCTGTGGCCAGTGGTTAGGGTGTTTCAACAAGCTCCCACATAATTTGTCCAGCACAAATAAACCTCTATTCACTTTGACAGCGAGAGCTTCCACCACCAACATCTGTGGGCAATAACAAACCAGGGTCGTATTCACTAGGCACCAAACAGACGCAAAACGGACTGAAAGAGGGAGGGATTAACCTGAAGTTATCCATTATGAATCGTTTGTTTTCATTGCAAAACCTTTTGCTACGGTGAATACTAATGAATATGACCCAGGGAAGAGGATATGACCTAGCTGCTAGCAGAACGCTTGCCATTGTTTCAAATTGAAAATTCAAGGATTTTCTCTGCCTTGTATTATTCACCCAGATTGTACTAATCAATCACCAGAAAGGGTGGGTGGATGGAGGAGGGAACCTGAGCCTTCTCTCTCTCTTTCTGCTCGTTTCTCACATCCTATCGGGAGGACCCAGACATTTATCATCACACCTCCTTTCTGACAGTTTGGAATTAAAAAACTGTCAAACATACATTTGGATCTAGAGAAATGTAAGGCGTAAATCTTATTTTGTGAAGATAAATTGTACAGATAAAACTAATGTGGGAAATGTTAAAAATCTACTATTAAAATAAAATCTTTATCATGAATAGTGTCTCTTTTGTAAAACTTCTAAAACGTAGAAATATTGCATGTGTAATTTGAAATACATGAGAAATATGAGCAGCACCAATTGTATATTGTACCAGTACGTGCGTCTATGTGTGCAAAATGACACACGTTGTATCAACGACAGTCTGTAGTCCTGTACCTGTGAGTGTGGACGGGTTTAGGGTAATTCAATATAGTGTAGATTTTCTCATTTTACCATTATTTAACCAGGTAGGCAAGTTGAGAACAAGTTCTCATTTACTATTGCGACCTGGCCAAGATAAAGCAAAGCAAAATAAATAAATAAATACAGTAGGGGAAGAGGTAGCTGTTTGGGGTCAATTATAGATGGGCTATGTACAGGTGCAGTAATCTGTGAGCTGCTCTGACAGCTGATGCTTAAAGCTAGTGAGGGAGACAAGTGTTTCCAGTTTCAGAGATTTTTGTAGTTCGTTCCAGTCATTGGCAGCAGAGAACTGGAAGGAGAGGCGGCCTAAGGGGGAATTGGTTTTGGGGGTGACCAGAGAGCTATACCTGCTGGAGCGCGTGCTACAGGTGGGTGCTGCTACGGTGACCAGCGAGCTGAGATAAGGGGGGACTTTACCTAGCAGGGTCTTGTAGATGACCTGGAGCCAGTGGGTTTGGAGACGAGTATGAAGTGAGGGCCAGCCAACGAGAGTGTACAGGTCGCAGTGGTCGGTATTATATGGGGCTTTGGTGACAAAACGGATGGCACTGTGATAGACTGCACCCAATTTATTGAGTAGGGTATTGGAGGCTATTTTGTAAATGACATCGCCGAAGTCGAGGATCGGTAGGATGGTCAGTTTTACAAGGGTATGTTTGGCAACATGAGTGAAGGATGCTTTGTTGCGAAATAGGAAGCCAATTCTAGATTTGACTTTGGATTGGAAATGTTGGATGTGAGTCTGGAAGGAGAGTTTACAGTCTAACCAGACACCTAGGTATTTGTAGTTGTCCACATATTCCAAGTCAGAAACGTCCAGAGTAGTGATGTTGGACGGGCACGCAGGTGCAGGCAGCGATCGGTTGAAGAGCATGCATTTAGTTTTACTTGTATTTAAGAGCAATTGGAGGACACGGAAGGAGAGTTGTATGGCATTGAAGCTCGTCTGGAGGGTTGTTAACACAGTGTCCAAAGGGCCAGAAGTATACATAATGGTGTCGTCTGCGTAGAGGTGGATCAGAGACTCACCAGCAGCAAGAGCGACATCATTGATGTATACAGAGAAGAGAGTCGGTCCAAGAATTGAACCCTGTGGCACCCCCATAGAGACTGCCAGAGGCCCGGACAACAGGCCCTCCGATTTGACACACTGAACTCTATCAGAGAAGTAGTTGGTGAACCAGGCGAGGCAATCATTTGAGAAACCAAGGCTATCGAGTCTGCCTATGAGGATGTGGTGATTGACAGAGTCGAAAGCCTTGGCCAGGTCAATGAATACGGCTGCACAATATTGTTTCTTATCGATGGCGGTTAAGATATCGTTTAGGACCTTGAGCATGGCTGAGGTGCACCCATGACCAGCTCTGAAACAAGATTGCATAGCGGAGAAGGTATGGTGGGATTCAAAATGATCGGTAATTTGTTTGTTGACTTGGCTTTTGAAGACCTTAGAAAGGCAGGGTAGGATAGATATAGTTCTGTAGCAGTATGGGTCAAGAGTGTCCCCCCCTTTGAAGAGGGGGATGACCGCAGCTGCTTTCCAATCTCTGGGAATCTCAGACGACACGAAAGAGAGGTTGAACAGGCTAGTGGTAGGGGTCGCAAAACAAATTGGCAGATAATTTTAGAAAGAAAGGGTCCAGATTGTCTAGCCCGGCTGATTTGTAGGGGTCCAGATTTTGCAGCTCTTTCAGAACATCAGCTGACTGGATTTGGGAGAAGGAGAAATGGGGAAGGCTTGGGCAAGTTGCTGTGGGGGGTGCAGTTGACCAGGGTAGGGGTAGCCAGGGGTAGCCAGGTGGAAAGCATGGCTAGCCGTACAAAAATGCTTCTTGAAATTCTCAATTATAGTGGATTTATCTGTGGTGACAGTGTTTCCTATCCTCAGAGCAGTGGGCAGCTGGGAGGTGTTCTTATTCTCCATGGACTTTACAGTGTCCCAGAACTTTTTTGAGTTTGTGTTGCAGGAAGCAAATTTCTGCTTGAAAAAGCTAGCCTTGGCTTTTCTAACTGCCTGTGTATATTGGTTTCTAGCTTCCCTGAAAGGTTGGATATCACGGGGACTGTTCGATGCTAATGCAGAACGCCATAGGTTGTTTTTGTGTTGGCTAAGGGCAGTCAGGTCTGGAGAGAACCAAGGGCTATATCTGTTCCCGGTTCTAATTTTCATGGTTTTTTCATGTTTATTTAAGATGGTGAGGAAGGCATTTAAAAAAAAATAACCAGGCATCCTCTACTGACAGGATACCCCGGCCAGGTTGATTAGAAAGGCCTGCTCGCTGAAGTGTTTCAGGGAGCGTTTGACAGAGATGAGTGGAGGTCGTTTGACCGCTGACCCATTACGGATGCAGGCAATGAGGCAGTGATCGCTGAGATCTTGGTTGAAAACAGCAGAGGTGTATTTAAAGGGTAAGTTGGTTAGGATGATATCTATGAGGGTGTCCGTGTTTACGGCTTTGGGGTGGTACCTGGTAGGTTCATTGATAATTTGTGTGAGATTGAGGGCATCAAGCTTAGATTGTAGGATGGCTGGGGTGTGAAGCATGTTCCAGTTTAGGTCGCCTCTATAAGTACCTAGGTGTCTGGCTAGACTGTAAACTCTCCTTCCAGACTCATATCAAACATCTCCAATCGAAAATCAAATCAAGAGTCGGCTTTCTATTCCGCAACAAAGCCTCCTTCACTCACGCCGCCAAACTTACCCTAGTAAAACTGACTATCCTACCGATCCTCGACTTCGGCGATGTCATCTACAAAATTGCTTCCAACACTCTACTCAGCAAACTGGATGCAGTTTATCACAGTGCCATCCGTTTTGTCACTAAAGCACCTTATACCACCCACCACTGCGACTTGTATGCTCTAGTCGGCTGGCCCTCGCTACATATTCGTCGCCAGACCCACTGGCTCCAGGTCATCTACAAGTCCATGCTAGGTAAAGCTCCGCCTTATCTCAGTTCACTGGTCACGATGGCAACACCCATCCGTAGCACGCGCTCCAGCAGGTGTATCTCACTGATCATCCCTAAAGCCAACACCTCATTTGGCCGCCTTTCGTTCCAGTTCTCTGCTGCCTCTGACTGGAATGAATTGCAAAAATCGCTGAAGTTGGAGACTTTTATCTTCCTCACCAACTTCACACATCTGCTATCTGAGCAGCTAACAGATCGCTGCAGCTGTACATAGTCTATCGGTAAATAGCCCACCCATTTTTACCTACCTCATCCCCATACTGTTTTTATTTATGTACTTTTCTGCTCTTTTGCACACCAATATCTCTACCTGTACATGACCATCTGATCATTTATCACTCCAGTGTTAATCTGCAAAATTGTAATTATTCGCCTACCTCCTCATGCCTTTTGCACACAATGTATATAGACTCCCCTTTTTCCCCCACTGTGTTATTGACTTGTTAACTGTTTACTCCATGTGTAACTCTGTGTTGTCTGCGCATACTGCTATGCTTTATCTTGGCCAGGTCGCAGTTGCAAATGAGAACTTGTTCTCAACTAGCCTACCTGGTTAAATAAAGGTGAAATAAAAATAAAATAAAAAAATAGCAGCACAAGCTCTGAAGATAGATGGGGGCAATCAGTTCACATATGGTGTACAGAGCACAGCTGAGGGCAGAGAGTGGTCTATCGCAGCCGGCGACAGATAAACAGATAAAGGGCGGGTGGGTTGAATAGAGAGAAAACAATACCTTACAAAATCCATAAATGTATCACTCTTGTGCAATTTATATTTGCAGACCCATGAGCCACTGTTCCCATGAGACCCATGAGCCACTGTTACCCATCCCTGATCTATAGGCTAATAGAGTTTTTTCTCTCTCATTGTTTTAGGCTATCTGGCATTAGTGCACAAGCTTAAACTGTGCCAAATAGCTTACACACCAATCGCCAAATCCACGAAGGCAAAAAGGGCAATGTCGGAGTTTAATTGAATAACATTTACATTTACATTTAAGTCATTTAGCAGACGCTCTTATCCAGAGCGACTTACAAATTGGATAAGAGAAAAGCTGTGAAAGGGGAGTGAAAGTGAAGGGAAGGCCAGAAAAGTAATGTTTGGGAAAGATTGGTTGAAGTGCTAAAAGAGGATGATAGCAATGCACTTTGTTATGTGCATACACAGTCACAAGACAGTAGACTTCAAATAGGCCTATGGTACATCAAGGGAATTGTAGCCTGCTGTTCAAATGGGTTAAATGGAAAGTGAAATCTGGACCTCTCACATAGCCTTAATATAAACTCCTGCAAAATTAAGCACTTCTTGCAGTAAAATAATAACCTACACCAAATGTAGGCAACATTTTGACTCAGGAACAGGAGTGGAGAAATATGATTTATGTCTTTCAGCATCTTGAGAGAATGCTAATGCTCAGTTAGATACCATCTGTAGAGGTACTATATTTATCAGCATCATAAAAGCTGCTAGTATTTCAACCACATAAAATATGTATCCAAGCCAACCTGAAATCTTATCAGAAACATGTTGGATTGTTTTCACAGCTTTCGATTTCCTTACAACAGGTCAAACTGATGTCATTTTTTGGGAGTTACTGCATTTTCTCCCGGTCCCTAAAGGTCTTTGCTCCATGAAAGCTTGGTCAACTAGATTTAAGCATTCATTCTATCGATTCAAGACATTATACTGGTGAGCAAGGGTTTATTTAGTATTCTAGGGCAACATATAATGACAGAAGAGAAGCTGCATGGATCTAGTTGACGAACAAATAGCCTACCAAAATGTCCTGCACCCTGTCCAAAAATCTTTCCGCAGTCTTTGACTGTAGCCTATAGAGCATTTTCTATATCAGCGGGTTAGGGTCGGGTGCGGGCCTCAGATTTTCACTTCATCACATATAGTCGGGCGGTTGTGGATTATTAGCAATTACGGGCATGTGCGGGTGAACAAACAGCTGACCCGCGCACCACTTGTGTGCACCCTGTACCTGTGCTGAGGCAATGCTGAGCAGGCTGGTGGTGTGGTAGCAGGGCTTGCTGGTCATGCGGGCTGGGAAGCCACAGACAGTCTGCAGGCTCTCCCTCAGGTGGGATAGGAAGGAGCTGAGCGCCCCCTGGAGGTCCACCCTGGGACAGCGCTGCACCGGGTCAGTCCGGATACAGCTCAGAGGGTATCTTAGCAGACTAGTTAAAGGTCCAATGCATCTGTTTTTTTTTTATCTCAGTATCAAATCATTTCTGGATAACAATTAAGTACCCTACTGTGAGTGTTTTCAATTAAAATGGTCAAAAAGTATGCAAAAACAGCTTCTTAGAAAATAGCAATTTCTCAAGCAAGATTTTTGCTAGGACTGCCTGGGAGTAGTCTGAGTGGGGAGGGGAAAACTTCAAATGAGCTGTTACTGGTTTGGAACTCTCTTTCTTATTGGTCTATTAACTGTTGACTGGTGATGTCACCAGGCAGGCCAAAACTTTATCCCACCTAACCAGGCTGAAACATCATGCAGTCTTTTCAAACAGCTCTTCCACTAAAAAGGCATTATCAACATTTTCACAATCTCACAGTATTATTCAACCTCATAGTGTGGAAGTATGTAAACTCAGCAAAAAAAGAAACGTCCTCTCACTGTCAACTCTGTTAATTTTCAGCAAACTCAACATGTGTAAATACTTGTATGAACATAAAAAGATTCAACAACTGAGACATAAACTGAACAAGTTCCACAGACATGTGACTAACAGAAATTGAATAATGTGTCGCTGAACAAAGAGGGGGGTGGTTCAAAATCAAAAGTAACAGTCAGTATCTGGTATAGCCACCAGCTGCATTAAGTACTGCAGTGCATCTCCTCCTCGTGGACTGTACCAGACTTGGCCGTTCTTGCTGTGAGAGGTTACCCCACTCTTCCACCAAGGCACCTGCAAGTTCCCGGACATTTCTGGGGGGAATGGCCCTAGCCCTCACCCTCCGATCCAACAGGTCCTAGACATGCTCAATGGGATTGAGATCCGGGCTCTTCGCTGGCCATGGCAGAACACTGACATTCCTGTCTTGCAGGAAATCACGGACAGAAAGAGCCGTATGGCTGATGGAATTGTCATGCTGGAGGGTCATATAAGGATGACTCTGCAAAAAGGGTACCACATGAGGGAGGTGGAGGTCTTCTCTGTAACGCACAGCGTTGAGATTTCCTGCAATGACAACAAGCTCAGTCCGATGATGCTGACACCCCGCCCCAAACCATGACGGACCCTCCACCTCCAAATTGATCCCGCTACAGAGTACAGGCCTCGGTGTAATGCTAATTCCTTCGATGATAAACGCAAATCCGACCATCAACCCTGGTGAGACAAAACCGCGACTCGTCAGTGAAGAGCACTTTTTGACAGTCCTGTCTGGTCCGGCGAGGGTGGGTTTGTGCCCATGAGTGACGTTGTCGCATGGTGATGTCGAATGAGGACCTGCCTTACAACAGGCCTACACGCCCTCAGTCCAGCCTCTCTCAGCCTATTGCGGACAGTTTGAGCACCGAAGGAGGGTAGGTGCGTTCCTGGGGAACTTGGGCAGTGGTTGTTGCCATCCTGTACCTGTCTCGCAGGTGTGATGTTCGGATGTACCGATCCTGTGCAGGTGTTGTTACACGTGGTCTGCCACTGCAAGGACGATCAGCTGTCCGTCCTGTCTCCTGTAGCTCTGTCTTAGGTGTCTCACAGTACTGACATTGCAATTTATTGCCTGGCCACATCTGCAGTCCTCATGCCTCCTTGCAGCATGCATAAAGCACATTCACACAGATGAGCAGGGACCCTGGGCATCTTTGTTTTGGTGTTTTTCAGTCAGTAGAAAGGCCTCTTTAGTGTCCTAAGTTTTCATAACTATGACCTTAATTGCCTACCGTCTGTAAGCTGTTAGTGTCTAAAAGACTGATCCACATGGGCATGTTCATTAATTGTTTATTGTTCATTGAACAAGCATGGGTAACAGTGTTTAAACCCTTTACAATGAAGATTTTGAAGTTATTTGGATTTTTACAAATTATCTTTGAAAAACGGGGTTCTGAAAAAGGGACATTTATTTTTTTGCTGAGTTTCTAAAACACAGGAAAATCTAGTTTGCCTGAACAGGGCCTTTAAAGAAACGTAATATGTTCACTGTCTGGATGGAACTCACTTTAAAGGACCCATCTGGGATTGGTACATCCATTTTTGGATTTTTAAATGAATGATGTATAGCCATTGATGTTTGAAAAATATAACTTAGAAATTCCTCACGAGTTTAGTTCAACTGTTGTACCCCATCAGAAGCCAAAATATAAGCTTGTTTTACTTGTAAACAATATAATTGCCCCTTTAAGATGAATTGAAATGTCTGCCAAATTTGAATGAACTTAAAGAGTGAACACTGGCTTGAAGAACACCATATGTGAACCATTTTACACTGTTTGTTTTGTTATTTTCCCTCTCCAGATTTCGATTAATGTTTCATTTTACAACCTATCAAGGGACAAATGCTGGTTACAAGCAGTTACAAGTTACAAGAAAACACTAACTGTGCCTTATCAAAATAACAGTTGCATGAGTAGACATAAACGTTTTGAATCAGTGTAACAACATAACAGTCAACAGGTGGGCCAAAGGCAGATGCCTCAGATGGTCCCCAATCCATACCACAGGCTGAAAAGGATACGTGAACAGCCTTTCTCCAACCAGTTTGAAGTATACATTGCAATAAATCACTTCTTCCTCATCAATTTGGGGGAGTTGGTAGCCATACTGAAAAATAAAAAATAAACAAGGAAGAAGCAGTAAGGACAAATACATTAACTGTGTGTGAGTGTGTATTGTGTGTGTGTGTGTATAAGCTAGCAGTGTCAAACAGAGGGGGTGAGTAGACGACACAGCAAGGAAGATTATTTGTTTGTGACCCATCTCTGAATGTGAAGCACTCACCCAGATGTGACGACAGACCAACACCAACACTAACGTGTCGAGCATTACTATCAGCCAGCTGTCCCGTCCATTTGTTCTATCCACTGGCCCAACCACACAGGCCAGTGAGAGCTCTTGTTCAAGGCTGAGATACAATAGTCATACAGCACTATAATATACTTAATTAACAACACATGTTGGGGAGAGGGCTTTGGCAATGCATGTTTATTATTGGGCATTTTAGGAGCAAAGGGACCTTAATTAACAACATGATGGTAGAGTAAACTGTTAGGCAGCGTGGGTGTGAAATCTGATGGCTTGTTTCCAGCCAACATTAGTGAGTCATACTGAAGGGCCAAGTCCACTAAAACACGCACACACATTGTCACACACACTCACACGCATACAGGCACACTCAAGCACACACACTGCGCCGGGCGAAGTCCATGTTTAGTTGCTGACAGACGTTGACAGACAGGATGTGAGCAATGGGATGTCATTCACCACCATCAAGTTTGGTCCTGTGGTTGTAGTTAGAACAACAGTTCCCTGGAGTAGGCCACGTGTGTGTCTGTGTTGTGTGATGCCAATGTGAGTTTGCATTATTGTTGACATAACAGAAATCAGTTGATGCCAAATAACTTGACATGGTTGTGACACTACATATCATTTAGGTAAGCTAGCAAGCAGGCGTTATGCATAGCCAATTACAGTAGGTAACCTATTAGTGAATAAGTCTGAAATGACAGTGACACATGGTTCACTAAAGTGAGCTTGACCCAACCTGGAATCATAACCTTTAACTAGGGCCCAGAGCTTTTCCTAGTCAGGTAACGTGGTCAGGAAAATCTCGTAGTTATGACATATGAGATGTCTCTTTCATGGCAGCTTTATGCAGCCCTTATGAAGAGTAGTTAGTGTGAAGTGTAACTTACCTAGCCTGGTCTCAGATCGGTTTGTGCTGTCTTGACAATTCCTATGGCCATTGTCATGACAGTGATTATAGGAGTTGGCAAGACAGCACAAACAGATGTGGGACCAGGCTGTGACCTACCAAACTGCTCCAGTGATTCTGGATGTCAGCGTAGCACTGGAAGGGGCTCTCGGTGGGCATCCGGTGACTGATGCTGACGATCTGACCCCTTTTCATGCTACACACAACACAGATGGAAGCTTTATATCAAGTGTACCTATAACATATCAGTGAAGACATACAAGATTGACAGGTTGTACAGATGTCGGACCTTAATTTGGATCTTAATTTGTCAAATCTGAGAAAGTTTTGAGAAAGGAAAATAATCCCGCAGCAACAGGAAACATGAATTATTATTTGATTATAATTAATGGACATGTTTATAGGGTTTCATATACTTATCGTAAGGGAAAATCAAGTCTGAAATTTCAAAGTGAAAATTACAAACTTCAGAAACCCTTTTAAACCTCAAATTAAGATTCAGTAAATTCAGGAGGTAAATTGAAATTGCAAAATGTATGTTCACTTCCTGAATTGAAATGGAATTGAGCCCAACCCTGATTTTGATGTTCTTACGTTTTATGTTATTCTCTGTTCATACATAAGTATTCAAGTTCCATGACATATCAACAGTTCAATCCAACCTGTCATCGCAATGTTATTTTTCTCAATTTATGCCATTCCAGCCACTACAATGAGCCTGTCCTCCTATAGCTCCTCCCACCATAATCTACTGGTTTACACGGTGTCTTCGTTTTCAAACTCCTGCCTGTGTGCACATACCTGTGTACCCTGCCCGTGTGTCCGTAACACTTGTTATTATGAATACAGAAAGAATCTAGGGTTGTGAACGCTAGGGTTGTGGGTTCGATTCCCACAGGAGATCAGAATGAAAAAAGTAAGAAAATGTACAGTGCCTTCGGAAAGTATTCAGACCACTTGACTTTTTCCACATTTTGTTATGTTTACAACCCTATGAAAGAATCCTCAACAATCTACACACAATAGCCCATAATGACAAAGTGAAAACAGGTTTTTAGACATTTTTGCAAATGTATTAAAAATACAAAACAGAAATACCTTATTTACCTATGTATTCAGACTCTTTGCTATGAGACTCAAAATTGAGCTCAGGTGCACCCTGTTTCCATTGATCATCCTTGAGATGTTTCTACAACTTGATTGTAGTCCACCTGTGGTAAATTCAATTGATTGATCTAGAAGAAAAAGAAACGCACGCCTATTTAGCCGAGGTGCTGGCTAGCGGAGTGGAAAACTTGAAAATAAAGGAGAGCCACACACTCCTGTCTATATACGGTCCCAACAGCTGCAGGGATGCAAACTGGTAAAGGCCCAAAAAGGTGACACTTTTTTTTGTTGGGCTGAAACATGCACAAAATCTCTGCTAGTGGGAAATGCAGGTTTTAACTAATTAAATAGCAAAGAATATATGAGCTACATGATCAGTCTCTATGTGTAAAATAAAACATTTAAAGAAAGCAATCCTTATTCCTTATGTAATACATGTATCACTAGCCACTTTAACTATGCCACTTTGTTTACTTTGTCTACATACTCATCTCATATGTATATACTGTACTCGATACCATCTACTGTATGCTGCTCTGTACCATCACTCATTCATGTATCCTTATGTACATATTCTTTATCCCCTTACACTGTGTATAAGACAGTAGTTTTGGAATTGTTAGTTAGATTACTTGTTGGTTATCACTGCATTGTCGGAACTAGAAGCACAAGCATTTCGCTACACTCGCATTAACATCTGCTATCCATGTGTATGTGACAAATACAATTTGATTTGATCCAATCTTATTTGTTGCCTAGACTTTACTGCAAATGACACTCATGTCTTGAGAAAAAACAATACACTAATATTGCAGTTAGCCATGACGGCCTTTATAATAGAACGCTTGTGACCACACACGTCTAAATATTGTACTTGGGAAAAAAACATATTAAAGTAGAAATAGAATGAAACAAATAGGCATTCTATTTTTGCTCTATTATAGTGGTCACTATGGTAGACATTGATCAGGTGCACAAGGCTACATGTGTGCAAAAGTAAAACATTTAATAATCCCCTCTCACTCAGTGTGACTGTCAAGTTCAACACAATAAAAGCAATATCTTTGGACTACATTGCACATTACATTGTACACCTTCTGCCTGTGGACATCTGTTCTACAATGTGTCAGATACCCTTTGTTGACATAACTGATCTCTTTCAGGCAGAGAGTACACCTGGCATACCCTTTTTAATCCACTGTTTTGAAAAAGTGAGAAAGAGGGAAAGTGTGTGGTGTTCCTTTCACCTCTGTCATGACGTGGCCCTTTCAGGGTATAGATTGCGGCATCCCCATCCTTCTCTCTCTCTCTCTCTCCCCTACACCCATGTTCTGTTACCTCAGGTCATAAATTCCTGGAGGAGACTCTCTACCCCTGGCCATGCAGAAAGAGAGACATATAGAGAGAACAAAGGATTTCACATGGCGAACTCCTAAATCCCCAAAATGGGAATTTGTTACAAAATGTCCACTTGTGAGAAGGTGGGAATGGTCTGCGGACACTTAAAGGACGGGTATGACGAGTGTGTTTCATTTGGTGACCTCAGAGAGGACAGGAAACACATAACTTGTAACCATATCTACTGTTTGTTTGTCTATGCATTTCTGTGATTATTAAGTTAGTTAGTAAATAAATTATTAAGACAATCGGGGTATGGATGATTCATAGTAAAGGCTGGGTTCGTGTAGATAACCAACATTTTATGACGTTTGGAATGAGACTAACGTGAGGTAAAGAATAATTAATTCATTAGAAGACTAATTGATCAGATATTAAAATATCTGAAGAGTTATATTAGGAAAATTATAACTTTGCAATCTGAAGATTTTCCTTGGTGCCCGACTTCCTAGTTAATTACATTTACATGATTAGTTTAATAACGTAATAATAATGACAGAGAATTCATTTGATAAAATAACCGTCTTCACTTTAATGATACCAAAGACACAACACCTCTGTAGTGGCATCCAGCATAAGCCAGGCCTAGCTCCAGCTACACTTGATCCCTGAATCCACTTGCTTCACAAGCAACGCCTCATTTTCACCTAATTCACTCATTTTGAAAATGAACCACATACTGTCGAGGGAAACCATTAGTTCACAGATAGTAGATAGTTCATTTGCTAGTTAACATTTCACACAAATTGCCAGGGTTCAGTAAGCAACTAATGCGTTATAACTTGAGGAACGGCAAGGAGTCGTATACATGTTAATACTATAGCCAATTGGTTAGGTTACTAACGTTAGCTCATCTGATGTTATAACGTTAGCTAGCTGTTATTAGCCAGCTAATTTTCGCAACAAAAACTCAACTATTTGATCAGTTAAGTTGGCTAATGTTGCTCAACATTTCTCTGGCTAGCTAATGCAGAATTCGATCCAGCTAGCAAGATACTTAACAATGCTTACAATTCTTGTTCCACCACACTTTCTCCCTCACCTCAAACTTTCTAAATGCCAGTTGTTTTTCAGTTACAGCTCATGAAGTACGCTTCATCACCTTCTCACCCCTGTCTCCGTGGTCAGGCTTCTCACCTACCTCTTTGTCATCGTTCAGGGGATGCGTTTCTGTGACTTGGAAACTGCCTTTCCAATCTCTGCTGTCTTTCCAGAGCGCGCACTGATGCTGCAAATTGGTTGTCTCTTCAGTAGCATGCTGCATTCTGTTGTTATGTGAACGATTGGCTGAGCCTTGGATACAGTCAGTATTGCTCCAAATGCGCATCACTCGTTCGCTTACAGCCCGTAGTGATCCAAAGCCCCCATTTGATCTACACAAATCACGTAGGTCACCTATTTTGGATTCAAAACAGCGAATTTCGCCGAAAGGTGACTAGTTTGCAACCCTGTACAGTTGACAGTGCATGTCAGAGCAAGAACCAAGCCATGAGGTCGAAAGAATTGTCCATAGAGCTCTGAGACAGGATTGTGTCAAGGCACAGATTTTGGGAAGGGTACCAAAACATTTCTGCTGCATTGAAGGTCTCCAAGAACCAAATAGTTGAAGGTCCCCAAGAACACAGTGGCCTTCACCATTTTTAAGTGGAAGAAAACTGGAACCACCAAGACTCTTCCTAGAGTTGCCGCCCGGCCAAACTGAGCAATAGGGGGAGAATGGCCTTGGTCAGGGAGGTGACCAAGAACCTGATGGTCACTGACAGAGCTCTGGAGTTCCTCTGTGGAGATGGGAGAACATTCCAGAAAGACAATAATCACCAATCAAGCCTTTATAGTAGAGTGGCCAGACGGAAGCCACTCCTCAGTAAAAGGCACAAAACAGCCCGCATGGAGTTTGCCAAGAGGCATCTAAAGACTCTCAGACCATGAGAAACAAGATTCTCTAATCTTATGAAACCAAGACTGAACTCTGTGGACTGAAGGCCAAGCGTCACATCTGGAGGAAACCTGGCACCATCCCTACGGTGAAGCATGGTGGTGGCAGCATCATGCTGTGGGGATGTTTTTCAACGGCAGGGCCTGGGAGACTAGTCAGGATTGAGGCAAAGATGAACGGAGCAAAGTACAGAGAGATCCTTGATGAAAACCTGCTCCAGAGCGCTCAGGACCTGAGACTGGGGCAAAGGTTCACCTTCCAACAGGACAACGACACTAAGCACACAGACAAGACAACGCAGGAGTGGCTTCGGGGCAAGTCTCTGAATGTCCTTGAGTGGCCCAGCCAGAGCCCGGACTTGAACACGATCGAACATCTCTGGAGAGACCTGAAAATAGCTCTGCGGCAACACTCCCCATCTAACCTGACAGAGCTTGAGAGGATCTGCAGAGAAGAATTGGAGAAACCCCTCAAATACAGGCGTGCCAAGCTTGTAGCTTCATACCCAAGAAGACTCGAGGTTGTCAAAAATGTATAAAAAATGTTTTTGCTTTGTCATTATGGGTTATTGTGTGTAGATTGATGAGGGAATTTGTTTTAATCAATTTTAGAATAAGGCTGTAACCTAACAAAAATGTAAAAAAAATCAAGGGGTCTGAATACTTTCCGGAGGCACTGTCTAGCTACAGCATATTTTCAGATATTATAATATTCCCTCTATAATCACTCTCTATTGTAAGTCGCTGTGTATAAAAATGTCTACCAAAATGTGATCACGTGACCGCTGTGAAATTGCTGAGTCTACCTTTAAAAGGAAAATAAAACGTGTCAAAGTGCTGACCTTGGCAGAATGTAACACCAGTTGCTGGACATGGAGGTCTGGATAACAGCATCTGGCTGGCTATGGAAGTTCCTCAGGACCATGGGAGGGATGTCAAAGTCTGCCAACTAAACGTCAACCATACAATCCTTAAAAAGTAAATGTTACAGAGTACAACTAGAGATAACTAATGAGAACAAATTATTATAATGACAACCTGATGAATGGTTAAGGTAGAAATACTTGATGAAGGTGTGTAGTTTGTTAATGTCTGTCTGGCAGTGTGATGCATGGTACATATTGTGTTGGAGGGAAACAATTTCCAGTGAACCTACTTCTGTTTTAGCAGTATTCTATGGAATATCAGGCAGTGAGACAATTGCTTTTTTTTACTGCAATATTTAACTGATGGCTGTGTGTGTGTGTGCGCGTGTGTGTGTGTGTGTGTGTATGTGTGTGTGTGTGCTTGTGTGAGTATGTAAGGTTGTTTTGACTGGCTGCTGGGCTCACCCTGATTGGAGGGAGTCGGACAGTGTTGGCCTCCACACTGACACACAGCTGGCTTTCATTGGCACTCAGCTCGATCACTGGCAAAGGAAATAGGAAATATAGAACCTTGTCATTCTGCTGGATTAGAGGCCAGTAACACTTCATTTTAAAGTGGCCTAAATAACCCAAAATATAATTCAGTATAATTCCATCAAATACATATGGTGAGGACTGTACAGTACAGGGGCGAATCCTAACATCGTTCTACTCAAGTAGATTTTTCACTTAGTCATGCCATATCAATGTCAGGTGGAAGTTTAAATGTACAGTACAGTCCTGTAGTCATCACCATATGTATTTCGACAGTAAAGCTATACTCCAGCAATTTGAATTGGATATCAAATCAAATTTAATTTGTCACATGCGCCGAATACAACAGGTGTAGCCCTTACTGTGAAATGCTTACCTTCAAGCCCTTAACCAACAATGCAGTTCAAGAAATAGAGTTATGAAAATATTTACTAAATAAACTAAAGTAAAAAAATGTAATAAAAAGTAACACAATAAAATAACAATAACAAGGCTATAAATAGGGGGAACCGGTACCGAGTCAATGTGCGGGGGTACAGGTTAGTCAAGGTAATTAGTACATGTAGGTAGCGGTAAAGTGACTATGCATAGATAATAAACAGCAAGCAGCAGCGTGTAAAAACAAAGGGGGGCGGGGTGTCAATGTAAATAGTCCGGGTGGCTATTTAATTGATTGTTCAGCAGTCTTATGGCTTGGGGGTAGAAGCTGTCAGTATCTGGTGTGACCACCATTTGCCTCATGCAGCGCGACACGTTGTCCCACTCATCTTCAATGGCTCTGCAAAGTTGCTGCATATTGCCGGTAACTGGATCAAGCTGTCGTACACGTCAATCCAGAGCATCCCAAACATGCTCATGTGACATGTCTGGTGAGTATGCAGGCCATGGAATAACTTTGTTTCAGAACATTCTCTAGCAATAGCTCTGGTTGACATTCTTGCAGTCAGCATGCTAATTACACACACCCTCAAAACTTGAGACATCTGTGGCAATGTGTTGTGTGACTAAACTACACATTATAGAGTGTGCTTTTATTGCCCCCAGCACACGGTGCACCTGTGTAATGATAATGCTTTAATCAGCTTCTTGATATGCCATACCTGTCAGGTCGAATGGATTATCTTGGCAAAAGAGGAATGCTCACTAACAGGGATGTAAACAAATCTGTGCACAGAATTTGAGAGAAATACGCTTTTTATGCGAATGTAAAATGTCTGGGATCTTTTATTTCAGCTCATGAAACTTGGGATCAACACTTAACATGTTGTGTTCATATTTTTGTTCAGTGTAATAAGTAGTCTAGCAGTATTTGGTCCCATATCGCGTGAACCCAATGACATCAAGATTGTGACTACAAACTTGTTGGGTGCATTTGCAGTTTGTTTTGGGTGTATTCTTTCCAATAGCAACTGAATGGGGAATGGTATCTGGAGTAATTTTCTTTGTAAATGAGCAGAGATGTTTCTGAACACTTCTAAATTCATCCTGATGTTGCCATAATTCAGATAATTCATGAATGGATCATGAATAATGATGAGTATAAAAGTTACAGAGGCTACAACAACAGATGCTAACCACTCACCATGACGAAAAACTGAAAAGTTAGCATTTTTTCGGGGGTTTCATCTTTGTGCCTCTGTAACTTTCTCACTCATGATTTTTTTATTAACATGGCAGTATCCAATGAATATAAGAGCGTTTATAGCCATCTTCTATTTTCACAACTCTCAATTAATAGGTGACATTCTGTGCTGTCGCCTCATATGAACTAATTTGATCTCAAATATAAAATGCTGGAGTACAGAGACACTTAAAAAAAAATGTAGCTTCAAAATACATCGTGAGAACTATTTGAATTGACTAAGATTTGTAATTTACTGAGCAATTAGTTAAGCCTAATGCACTTGGCTAGAGCAACTAGAATTTTCATTATAGCCTTTCCACTATAGGAAACCTTCAACCCAGAGCCATATATAGTATGGTGACCTCTATATCTCTATATATGACTCTGCGTATACCACTGTGGTTCGAGAGCTAAAGGTTAAAGGCTTTGAGAAATAGCTTAAACAGCTCAAATAACTTCTAAACCAATGTTGTAAAGGATACTGAAAGTGTAACAGCTGAACATTCACACTCAAACACCTACCAATGGCGTTGAGCTTCCCCGAATCAGCCAGAAAATCCCTCCCTAGAAAGTGAACAAGATCAATAGACATGGTTAAGTAATCAGACCTAGAGTACTACATTGTTGCAGTACAATGTAGATGGATTAGTACTAGTCATCTATTGATGATTGTGTGCGTTTCTCTCTATGTGTGTGTGTATACGCGTGTGTGAGACTTGTGTGTGTGTGTGTGTCTGTCTGTGTATGTGCGCACGCATGCATATGTGCGTGTCTACGTGTGTGTCATTCTGGCAGCCATGAAAGACTAGATATAAAATAATAAAGTTGGCAAGGAAGGTCGCGTTTAGCACGGAACAAACTCCCAAGTCGAAGGACAGTCTGGCCTTCCCCCGGTCTGTTATCATAAGACATGGACACGCTTTATGTAAAACATTAAGGTTTTGGAGGACCTCAGATACATTTTCTCTCTTCTTGGCCAGGCTCTTGAGGTGGGAGTCATAAAATAATAATCTTAATTTATTTATAGATTATGGGGGCTGGAGGGTCTGCAATAGAGGAAACGGCAGTAATGATGCAGCATTAATGATAACATTACTGGAGTTGTCTAAGCAGAGCTGTTCTCATAGTCGTAATCTAAATACGCGCCAGACAGGCTGTTCATGGATCCCATCCATTCAAATAGCGGAATATTTTGGAAGGCAACAAAAGGCAATCCAGGTTAAGTGCAAGTACATTTTCACTTTTTTCTCGTTTCAGTCAAGGGCAAGAAAATATTTGGGAATAGACAGCGGCCTGTATGTAGGCATTCATTGTAAATAAGCATTTGTTCTTAACTGACTTGCCTAGTTAAATAAAAGGTTAAATAAAAAAATGAAAATTGTACTAGTCATCTATTGATGATTTTGTGCGTTTCTCTCTGTGTGTGTTTGTGTGTGTGTGCGTGCACATGTGTGAGACGTGAGAGTGTCTCTGTGTGTGTGTGTGTGTGTGTGTGTGTATGTGTGTGTGTGTAGCGCCCTGTGTGAACTCAGAATCAAATACACACTATCATATCAAATAGGCCCAAGGTGAAGGTAATGGAGGGTGGTGTAACATATTTGCAGAGTCATTGCGATTATAGACATGCCTTCTCAACAGGTCTGTGATTAAACAGTGACCTTTGCAACCACCTAGCGAAATCACTTCCAACTAGAAGCAACATTTCACAAAAGAGGGAAACAATTCAATGTTATCAGGCCCAGCTTATTAATTATCCCCTTTTCTTACTTTGTAAATGACAAACGCTTTAATTGGATTATGAGCCAAAAAAAAGAGCAAGGGAAAATACCAGGGATTAGGGAGGGGCTTTCAAAAGGGGCTGCAGTTAGGGCCTGTGCTATGGTAACTGTCAGATTACTAGTCATCTATTGATACCACTGTCAACTTTCTACAGCATGGCCGTTTCTGGGGTTTGTTCCTGTGTAAATGTGAAATTCTGTCACTCATGAGCTGTTTAAGCTCTCCTCTCCTAGATAAAAACAGACTGGTGATAGGCTAACTACTGTATATCATAATAACTAGCCCATAACAATATTACTAAGTTAAAACAGTACCATTATATTAATTCCATATTCCTTTATACAGTACTAGTACAAACCAGCAATAAGGAACTGTCCGACTTTGTTCCAGTTTGGAGCCAGCCTGCTGGTCAAGGAGTAGGACAGACAGGTCTGCAGAATACCAGGGAGAACCCTCTGAGGAGAGCCCATCTGCCCAAACACAACACAGAGAGACTACATGTAACTTAACTGACTAGACGGGACAGCATCCACCCATCTATGATACAGCATTCTATATCAGTGATTCTCAACCAGGAGACCTAGTACTGAGCCCTGTGGGGCCTCGGTGAGTTTTCAAGGGGTCACAAGATAAGCAGGGAAAGACCTCTCAAGTAGTAAATAACAGAAGTAAGAACATAATATCTCACATTTATTTAAAATGTGGATGTGGATCATGAATGTAAAACTAGCATACATGTAAAAATGTATCTGAATTGGTTTCTAAACTTGGTCAAAATTGCAGAAGTAATGAGTAAAAGTGAATGACAAGTAGGCCAGCCCAAGCTTACCTGCAGACTGTGTCGTTGTACATAAGCTTGTACTATTCCTCTTTTAAAAAAGGGAATCTGTTGGGGGAAAAGTTTGAATTCAACAATATGAAAGTCATTGACTCTTCTGATAACCCACTCGGTTAAAGGGAAGATAGTTAAACAACTGCAATACAGTCAATGATTCACCAGATCTGTGTTTATTTATTTATTTTACTAGGCAAGTCAGCTAAGAACAAATTCTTATTTTCAATGACAACCAAGGAACAGTGGGTTAACTGCCTGTTCAGGGGTAGAGCAACAGATTTGTACCTTGTCAGCTCAGGGATTTGAACTTGCAACCTTTCGGTTACTAGTCCAACGCTCTAACCACTAGGCTACCCTGCCGCCCCAAGTAGCACTAGTGAAAGCAAATGGAGTGCTGGAGCAGATGCACAATGTCGATTACATGTTTACATGCAGGGGTTAATTAATAATGTGGATTTTCCAGTTAGGAAGTTATTGGTGTTTCACAAATAGAATACAAATTGATTCTTTTTGTTTGAAATTAAGATTCAAATATGGAGAACCTGTTGTTTTTGTAAAGCAGCTCAAACTGTTATACACAGCTTAAAATGATATTACATTTGGACAAATCTCATATTGTTTTTGTTTTTCTATTATTTTGGCTATAATCCAGAAGGGGTGAAAAAAATGACAGTGTTTGGAATGCAGACCAACTATTTTGGGTTGCATGCAACTTGCCTCTGCACGATATGTTTAGGCACGCACACACATACGTTACACTCACTCACACATTTCTAATTTTCTCACACACTATTAACCTGTTTACATCATCTATTTAAACCAGAGAACATATTTCAGCAGATGAATGAATGAATGAAAGAATACCCTTTTATGTTGCATTATGCTACCCATTCCATGTAAGATTAGTAAACACAACACTTTAATTAGTTACAATGATAAATTAGAGAGAGAAGCCAATTCTGTAATCGTGCAATGTGAAACAGGGTAAATCCCTCCTCAAAATCCCAAGAAAATCCAGGGTCGTGTTCATTAGGACATGCAACGAAAACTGCTTTCAAACTTTTTGCAACTGAAATCGACAATGAGCGTTTGTTATAAATCCATAGAGTCCTTTCCTATTTCAGGCCATTGTCTTCCATTTGGTGCCTAACCCATATATCTCCCTCTAAGGAAAACAAACCATTTCCTATGACTGGAGAGTCGTGACAAAGCCTCCCTTGCGTGCACACCTGGTTGGTGTCATGTTACATGGCATGTGAAGGTGGTGTTTTACTCACTGTGCACTTACATAACCTCCAACAATTGGTAAACAAGCCAGATCAAAGGCTCCAGTTACCTGCTTTAGTGCAGTCATTGGTAACCATACTAATGAAAGTATATGAGACAAATTATACAGGGGAACTACTGACAATACTAAGTAAAATACATTTCACAGAACTCATAAATGCATGATTTTCAACTGATTGGTTCAAAAAGTGTATCATCATCTTACTCAAATATATGCAGGAGAAAATGTATTGTGTTGGCTGGTTACCACAAGTACATTTAGCCAAACATGAACCAGAAGTAAATTATTGTGTAACTTGGTCAGCTGCCTGAATCATTTCTATGTTCAAATGTGTTAGAAATTGAGTGTTCCGGCAAAATGAAGTCTTCACCCTCACAAATGGAAACTCACAGCCAAATCACCCCCCCCCTTTCCGATCTGTGTGGGCACACGTACAATGCACTCGTGGGCAAGCGGTTTAAGCACCGCCTTCGCCCAATCCTGATATGTCCAAATTACCAAACATGAAAACTGGAGCTTGGACTGCTCGGATATCACACATCCCATTCAGTCCTGGCAGATTTCCTCGGTCTACACTCAGAATCCGCACACGGGAGATTAGTCTGTCTGTTTCGTGGACTATTAAATACGGACTTGAGTGCACGCTTACCGCCATCACCATTGTGATCTCCGAGAAGCACCCCAAAACCGGAGAGGCAATGATGTCTGCATACAATAACAACAGCTCCCTGAAAGTGAATATAGGAAAGTTAATTAAAATGGTCTGCTTATTAACCTGAGAACAGCAACAATGCACTTTAATACAATATAGAAAGTTGATTTTAAACTAGAAAATAACTGTGCAGTCTTTCTGTGCATCCTTTCTGCATCTCAAAAGTTTTTATATTTCATTCAAAAAACAACCTGAGTTTCTTTCAGAAAGATAAATACATTACCATTGGGTTAAGAAGAGATTGGGAATTTTGAGGTTTGCATTCCATTAATTAATCAATCAAAAAATAAGAACCTGTATTTATTCAAGCAACCTCCAAGCAAACTCTGAGCAGCTGTCTCACCTGCATGTTTTCACCTGCTTGTTTCTCACTTCTCCATCATCAGACTGCAAGGACAGGGTGACACAGCACAGCTTCCTCAGGTCAGGGAGAATTAGAAAGAACAGGGACTGCTCTCCACCTTCAGTTCCACTCATCCTGCTGAAAGACAGAAATATAATTGAAAGGGTCTTAGCCTGTGTCAAGGAATGAACAATTGCTCTGTTGGCACAGTGTCATACTGTGCCTTGTGAAAGTATTCACCCCCCTTGACATTTTTCCTATTTTGTTGCCTTACAACCTGGAATTAAAATAGATTTTGGGGGGGTTTGTATCTTTTGATTTACACAACATGCCTACCACTTTGAAGATGCAAAACTTGTTTTATTGTGAAACAAACAAGAAATAAGACAAAAAAACAGAAAACAAGAGTGTGCATAACTATTCACCCCCCCCCCCCCCCCCCAAAGTCAATACTTTGTAGAGCCACCTTTAGCAGCAATTATAGCTGCATGTCTCTTGGGATGTGTCTCTATAAGCTTGGCACATCTAGCCACTGGGATTTTTGCCCATTTTTCAAGGCAAAACTGTTCCAGCTCCTTCAAGTTGGATGGGTTCCTGATGGTGTACAGCAATTTTAAAGTCATACCACAGATTCTGAATTGGATTGAGATTTGGGTTTTGACTAGGCCATTCCAAGACATTTAAATGTTTCCCCTTAAAACCTCTTTGGGATAGGCCTGGATGCAAATGTCCCAACTGGCCAATTGCCAGGGAAAATGCAGAGTGCTAGATTAAAATAAACTGTCATTAAATCACACATGTAAGATACTTAATTAAAGCTACACTCGTTGTGAATCCAGCCAACATGTCAGATTTAAAAAATGCTTTTCGGCGAAAGCATAAGACGATGATAGCACCAGCAGTAAACAAAGGGGTTAGCATATTTCAACACTGCAGGCGCTACACAAAACACTGAAATAAAATATAAAACATGCATTACCTTTGACGAGCTTCTTTTGTTGGCACTTCAATATGTCCCATAAACATCGCTTTTGTTCGATTAATTCTGTCCATATATATCCAAAATGTCAAATTATAAAGCGCGTTTGATCCAGAAAAATCAGTTTACAAAAAACGCACCGTCACTACAAAATATTTCAAAAGTTTCCTATAAACTTTGCCAAAATATTTCAAACTACTTTTGTAATACAACTTTAGGTATTTTTAAACGTTAATAATCGATCAAATTGTAGACGGGGCAATCTGTGTTCAATACAGGAATGAAAACAAACCAGCGCTACTTTTCACGTCTTGCACAACTCACAAAAGTGTTACTAAGTTCCTAATTGGCCTACATCTTCATTGCACAAAGGAATAACCTCAACCAAATTCCAAAGACTGGTGACATCCAGTGGAAGCGGTAGGAACTGAAAACAGTTCCTAAGAAATATCGCTTGGCAATGACAATTCAGGGAACAGAGAGAGGAAAAAAAAATCTGAACAGTTAGTCCTCTGGGTTTTGCCTGCTACATAAGTTATGTTATACTCACAGACATGATTCAAACAGTTTTAGAAACTTCAGAGTCTTTTCTATCCAAATATATGAATAATATGCATATCTTATATTCTTGGCATGAGTAGCAGGAAGTTGAAATTGGGCACGCTATTTATCCAAAAGTGAAAATTCTGCCCCCTAGCCCCAAGAGGATTTATTTTAAACCACTCGAGTGTTGCTTTAGCACTATGCTTAGGGTCATTGTACTGCTGAAAGGTGAACCTCCGTCCCCGTCTCAAATCTCTGGAAGACTGAAACATGTTTCCCTCAAGAATTTCCCTGTATTTAGCGCCATCTATCATTCCTTCAATTCTGACCAGTTTAACTGTCCCTGCCGATGAAAAACATCCCCACAGCATGATGTTGCCACCATCATGCTTCACTGTGGGGATAGTATTCTCGGGGTGATGAGAGGTGTTGGGTTTGCGCCAGACATAGCATTTTCCTTGATGGCCAAAAAGCTCAAATTTAGTCTCATCTGACAAGAGTACCTTCTTCCATATGTTTGGGGAGTCTCCCACATGTCTTTTGGAGAACACCAAACGTGTTTGCTTAATTTTTTCTTTAAGCAATGGCTTTTTTTCTGGCCACTCTTCCGTAAAGCCCAGTTCTGTAGAGTGTACGGCTTAAAGTGTTCCTATGGACAGATACTCCAATCTCAGCTGTGGAGCTTTGCAGCTCATTCAGGGTTACTTTTGGTCTCTTTGTTGCCTCTCTGATTAATGCTCTCCTTCCTTGCCTGGTCTGTGAGATTTGGTGGGCAGCCCTCCCTCGGCAGGTTTGTTGTGGTGCCTTATTCTTTCAATTTTTTAAATAATGGATTTAATGGTGCTCTGTGAGATGTTCAAAGTTTCTGATATTTTGTTATAACCCAACCCTGATCTTTACTTCTCCACAACTTTGTCCCTGACCTGTTTGGAGAGTTCCTTGGTCTTCATGGTGCTGTTTGCTTGGTGGTACCCCTTTCTTAGTGATGTTGCAGACTCTGGGGCCATGTGATAGATCATGTGACACTTAGATTGCACACAAGTGGACTTTATTTAATGAATTATGTGACTTCTGAAGGTAATTGGTTGCACCAGATCTTATTTAGGGGCTTCATAGCAAAGGGGGTGAACACGCACCACTTTTCCATTTTTTATTTCTTAGACATTTTTGAAACAAGTAATTCTTTAAATTTCACTTCACCAATTTGGACTATTGTGTGTATGTCCATTACATGAAATCCAAATAAAAATCCATGTAAATTACAGGTTGTAATGCAACAAAATAGGAAAAATGCCAAGGGGCTGAATAATTTTGCAAGGCACTGCATGTTCTTTTCATTGTGCTCAAGGCTTCCAATAACTGTGGAATTGATGCCTTTGCAAGCATCTTTAGTGTACCGCTCTTTAACATGAACTTGCAAGTGAAATTGCAGTGTAGAGTGTAACAGCTAGTGTGCTACACACAGTGCTGGTGACAATCATGTGTAGCTAGATCAATTTGGTTTAACATTCTAGCTAGTTATAGCCTAACATTACCGAGCAGATAGGTTTGAGGGTAACCTCAAACCTATCTGAAGCAAGACATATATATATATATTTTTTTATTAACCTACCTATGAACAACCAAAACATAAACATGGAGTTGAAGCTAGCTAGGTCCTTTTTTGTTGTTGTTGTTATGAATCATAAGGTGTTAAAACAAATTGTAGAGCAGGTGTACTCAAAACTTTTTGGGTCGGGGACCCCTTTTGATCGCAAATTCATCAGGGACCCCCTCACAATCGGAGCACAACTCGAGTGAGAAAAAATAGCAGACAAGGAGTTTTACTCTGACATCGACAGTGCATGGCCGGACAAACCAAGTCTCAGGCCCTGGGAAGGAACACTTTAAAGGCCTGGCATGGGAGAAAACATTTTGCACATTTCAAGCTATTGTGATTTCCTGCAATTCTACACATTTTGTTGTTGCAGCTTTAAAGGACGCCACCAGAGGGCAATGCCAGCCCTATTTCAACGTAATTCCTGTTCTATAGTGGAAATGTAGAGTAGTCTTCATTATCGCCAGGGAGCAACTAATTTTGCAGCGCATAGTAAAAATACATGAACACATAACAATAAATATACACAAAAACAATATATACAGCAATATGTACACAACTACCAGAAATACTAGCTTATTGGGCAAGCTGTTAGCAGCTGGCATGGAGGAGATGTTAACCCTATTAGTTTACTTGCTCATTTAGGTTCCACCTCTGAAGAATGACTTATACACGATACTTGTAAAAAATATTCACAAATTGGGGGTGGGAAGGAACGCAGAGGTGATTTCCAATTGAAGTGGAGAAACATCAACAAATAAGGCACTGATAGCTGTCAGTGTAGCTAACTATGTTAACTTTATCTAGCTAACCTTATCTAGTTGCATTATCTCCAAAGTTTTGGCATTTTCCATAAATTGCGGCCGCAAATCTGCCATAGAAATAGTAATAAGATGAAGCTCTGGTAATATGGTTAACTATTGAAAGGTTTAGAGACATGCGTTCTTCTACATTGGAATGGACAAGGTGCCACCTTTGGAACAGTAGGTAGGCTGCTGGCAGGCTTCGGGTGTGGTACAGCAAAACCAAATATTCCCCTGCTCATGGTTCTCGCAAGGGATGTGAAATGATAGGTTACAATGACTTTGCTCATGATGCACGTCACAAATTACACCTAACAACACCCTGAGCGAATCGGACTCGAAGCACTAATACAAATGTAACAACAGCACACCAAAATAAGTAAAGAGGTTCCTTGAATTTACTTTTGCGGGGCCTTTTCATTATAGGACAGACACTTGTGGCTTCTAGATGCACCAACCAAAACAGTGGAGCATGTAGTGAAGCAAAACTTTAGTGGTCAAAATCATTCATCTTGGGGTGACGGGGGAGAGAGAACTCAATCATGTCACACAATTATACAAAAACAAATTTAAAATGAAATACAGACTAGCTCAAAAATAAGTGAAAATTTACAGATTTTCCAATGGATTTTAATAATTTCTGGTTAAAAAAAAAGTGGAGCTGCAAAAACAAGTTTGCTCCCCCTATTTTAATTTGCTCCATGGCTCAGGCGGCCAAGTGGACGAAAGGCTGTTTGGCTCACCTCAGTAGCGAAGATGAAGAACTTTGCAGTTGTTTCTGATTAATAAACAATACCACGCTGGTGGGTGGTAACAAAACGTTGTCTGAAAAGTATTTGAAAGTCATCTAATAAGCATTGCCAAGTATTTCCACAAATCTCCCACTACTTAAATCGGTGTGCAACATCATCACGGCGCTGACGGAGAAGAGCGACATCTTACGAGTTCCAACCCAACTTTTCTATTTAGTGTTTACCTTAACTTTTTGTATAGAAAGGTCATACTATTATCACATATGACCGCCAAGCACTTCTGGACATGAGATTGTCAGTTACTAACCTCGATTTTGACATCAACTCTGACTGAGTTGTTTCCTTGTTCATACCGGACCCTATCTATTCCTTTGTTCCATGGGCTACCAACGCGCCACAAGCATAGACGCAGTAGAAGAGCTGGAGTCCTGGTGAAAATCTAACGCCGCTCTCCTCCGTACTATTGGCAAATGTCCAGTCACTCGAGAATAAGCTGGATGAACTTCGTTCGAGTCTCCCATCAGAGAGACTTGAAAAGCTGCAATATTATACCAGCACTCACAGTCTCACGTCAGAATTAGACATTCACCATGCTTCTCAAATATAACATTTTGAAGTTCTTCCAAACGTCAAATCTCAAAGTGTTTGAGGTTAAGATTAGCGTTAAGTTCAGGCATTAACTCTAAATTCTTAAGGCTAGGCATGAACTCCGAATAGTTAAGGTAAGGGTTATAAGGTTTGGGATAGGCTTAAAACAAACAAAAACTTTCTATCGCTTGATTTGAACTTGCAACCTTTGGAATTAGATGCAGATGCTTACGCCCATCTACCATCCCCAACACCATAAACCTACTTGAAGGTAACTAGTGGCCGGTTTACACGTCATCTCCTGACGTCCTCAGACATGGATGGACATTGAATACTGACTTGTATCACGATTGACCTACAGGGACGTGGCAGGATGATGACACGTAGTACTTAGTGGATTCTTCATGCAGCAGCATGATCGGACGGTGGCTTCAGGCAACTCTAAATGCATAGACGATGTCGTCCCCACAGTGACTATATGAACATATAAGAAACGAGGCACAGACATGGACGCATACAAGAAAGCATGCTACAACCTCCGACGAGACATCAAACATGCAAAAGGACAATATAGGAGGAAGGTGTAATCTAATTACACCGGCTCCGACCCTCATCATATGTGGCAGGGCTTGCAGACGATAACAGATTACAAAGGGAAACCCAGACGTGAGTTGCCCAGTGATGCAGAACTCCCATACAAGCTAAAAGCCTTTTATGCTCGCTTCGAGGAATACAACACTGTGTCTTGCATGAAAGCCCCTGTTTTTCTGGATGATCTCGAGCACCGTGGCTGATACGAGCAACATTTCTAAACAGGTTAACAATCACAAGAAATAACAGGGCGCGTTTCTCAAAGCATGCACAGACTAGCTGGCAAGTGTCTTCACTGATCTCTCATTGCCCCAGTCTGTAATCCCAACATGTTTCAAGCTGACCACCATTGTCCCTGTTCCCAAGAACTCCAAACTTAACCTGCCTAAATGACTATTGCCCTGTGGCACTCACATCTGTAATTATGAAATGCTTTGAAAGGCTGCACATGACACACATCAACACCATCATCCCAGACACCCTAGACCCACTCCAATTCGCAATACCGCCCCAACAGATCCACAATCTCAATTGCACTTCACACTGCCCTGTCTCACCTGGACAAGAGGGGAAATAACTATGTGAGAATGGTATTGATAGACTACAGCACAATGTTCAACACCATAGTCCCTACCAAGATCACCACCAAGCTAGGGACCCTGGGACTGAACTAGAGGTCGGCCGATTAATCGGAATGGCCGATAATTGGGGCCGAGTTCAAGTTTTCATAACAATCAGAAATCTGTATTTTTGGGGTGCCGATTTTGCCGTTTTTTTCCTCATTTTTCATATACCTTTATTTAACTAGGCTAGTCAGTTAAGAACACATTCTTATTTTCAATGACGGCCTAGGAACGTTGGGTTAACTGCCTTGTTCAGGGGCAGAATGACAGATTTTCACCTTGTCAGCTCGGGGGATACAATCTTGCAACACTAACAGTTAACTAGTCCAACACTATAACCACCTGCCTCTCGTTGCACTCCACGAGGAGACTGCCTATTACGCGAATGCAGTAAGCCAAGTTAAGTTGCTAGCTAGCATTAAATGTATCTTATAAAAAACAACCAATCAATCATAATCACTAGTTATAACTACACATGGTTGATTATAATACTAGTTTATCTAGCGTGTCCTGTGTTGCATATAATCGATGCAACGCTGGGGGATGATTTCACAAAAGCGCATTTGCGAAAAATGCACAATCGTTGGACGACTGTACCTAACCATAAACACCAATGCCTTTCTTAAAATCAATACACAGAAGTATATATTTTTTAACCTGCATATTTAGCTAAAATAAATCCAGGTTAGCAGGCAATATTAACCAGGTGAAATTGTGTCACTTCTCTTGCACGCAGAGTCAGGGTATATGCAACAGTTTGGGCAGCCTGGCTCATTGAGAACTAATTTGCCAGAATTGTACATAATTATGACATAACATTGAAGGTTGTGCAATGCAACAAGAATATTTAGACTTAGGGATGCCACCCGTTAGATAAAATACCGAACGGTTCCGTATTTCACTGAAATAATAAACGTTTTGTTTTCGAAATGATAGTTTCCGTATTCGACCATATTAATGACCAAAGGCTCATAGTTCTGTGTGTTATTATGTTATAACTAAGTCTATGATTTGATAGAGCAGTCTGACTGAGCGAAGGTAGGCAGCAGCAGGCTCGTGAGCATTCATTCAAACAGCACTTTCGTGCGTTTTGCCAGCAACTCTTTGCAAGCACAGCGCTGTTTATGACTTCAAGCCTATCAGCCTATTGGCTGGTGTAACCGATGTGAAATGGCTAGCTAGTTAGCGGGGTGCGCACTAATAGCGTTTCAAACGTCACTCGCTCTGAGACTTAGAGTGGTTGTTCCCCTTGCTCTGCATGGGTAACGCTGCTTCGAGTGTGGCTGTTGTCGATGTGTTCCTGGTTCGAGCACAGGTAGGGGCGAGGAGAGGGACGGAATCTATACTGTTACACTGGCAATACTATAGTGCCTATAAGAACATCCAATAGTCAAAGGTATATGAAATACAAATGGTATAGAGAGAAATAGTCCTATAAATACTATATTAACTACAACCTAAAACCTCTTACCTTGGAATATTGAAGTCTCATGTTAAAAGAAACCACCAACTTTCATATGTTCTCATGTTCTGAGCAAGGAACTCAAACTTGAGCTTTTTTACATGGCACATATTGCACTATTACTTCTCCAACACTTTGTTTTTGCATTATTTAAACCAAATTGAACATGTTTCATTGTTTATTTGAGGCTAAATGTATTTTTATTGATGTATTATATTAAAAATAAGTGTTCATTCAGTATTGTTGTAATTGTCATTATTACAAATAAATAAATAAAAATTGGCCGATTAATCTGTATCGGCAGTTTTTGGTCCTCCAATAATCGGTATCGGCGTTGAAAAATCATAATCGGTCGACCTCTAGACTGACCACCTCTGTCTGCAACTGGATCTGAGACAGCTTCTACCCCCAAAGCCATAAGACCACTAAATAGCTGTAAGACTGCTAAATGGTCAATTAATGGTTACCACAGAACTATCTCTACTGATCCTATCTTGCACTGACCTGACGAACACTCACTAGACAATGTATAAACACTATATACACACTCACACACACACACACACACACACACACACTATACATTGACACTGCCACACAAAACCTGACACAACACAAACACACACTTTTATACTAATCATTTGCGGCTGCTACTCTGTTCTTTATTTTACACTTATTATTATCTATCCTGATGACTATTCACTTTACCCTGCCTTAATGTACATACAGTGCATTCGGTAAGTATTCAGACACCTTGACTTTTTCCACATTTTGTTACGTTACAGCCTTATTCTAAAATGGATTAAATAAAAATGATCATCATCCATCTACACACAATACCCCATAATGACTAAGCGAAAACAGGTTTTTAGAATTATATATATTTTTTTTTATAGTGCCTTCATAAAGTTTTCACACCCCTTGATTTTTTTCTACATTTTGGATTTAATTGTCAATTTTTTGTGAACGATCTACACAAAATAATCTGTAATGCAAAGTGTAACAAAAATTATAAGATTTGTCAAAAAAAAATATTAAAAATAAAACACTAATAGATCTTGATTAGATATGTATTCAACCCTGAGTTAATACATTTTAGAATCACCTTTGCCAGCAATTACAACTGTGACTATTCTGGGTAAGTCTCTAAGAGTTTTCCATACCTGGATTGTGCAACATTTGCCCATTATGCTTTTCAAAATTCGTCAAGCTCTGTCAAATTGATTGTTGATCATTGATAGACAACCCTTTTCAGGTCTTGCCATTGATTTTCAAGTAGATTTAAGTCAAAACTGTAACTCGGACACTCAGGAACATTCACTATTTTCTTGGTAAGAAACTCCAGTGTAAATTTGGCCTTGTGTTTTAGGTTATTGTCCTGATAAAGGGTGAATTAATCTCCCAGGGTCTGGTGGAAAGCAGTCTGAACCAGGTTTTCCTCTAAGATTTAGATTGTGCTGAGCTTTATTGCATTTATTTTTTATCCTGAAAAACTCCCCAGTCCTAAACGATTAAAAGCATACCCATGAAAAGCATACCCATATCATGATGCAGCCACCACCATGCTTGAAAATATGAAGAGTGGTACTGTCCTCAGTGTTGTATTGTATTTTCCCCAAACATAACACTTTGTATTCAAGACAAAAGGTTAATTGCTTTGTCACATTTTTTACAGTATTACTTTAGTGTCTTATTCCAAACAGGATGCATGTTTTGGAATATTTGTATTTTGTACAGGTTTCTTTCTTTTCACTTTGTCAATTAGGTTAGTATTGTGGAGTAACTACAATGTTGTTGATCCATCCTCATTTTTATCCTATCACACCATTGAACTCTGTAGCTGTTTTAAATTCACCACTGGCCTCATTGTGAAATCCCTTAGCGGCTTCCGTCCTCTCTGGCAACTGAGTTAGGAAGGACACCTGTATTTTTGTAGTGACTGGGTGTATTAATACACCATCCAAAGTGTAATTAATAACTTCACCATGCTCAAAGGGATAAGCTTTTTTTTGACTGAGGGACATTACAGATATTGTACAGTTGGGGGTACTGAAAATGAGGTTAAACACTATTATTCCATACAGTGAGTCCATGCGACTTATTATGTAACTCATTAAGCAGATTTTTACTCCTTAACTTATTTAGGCTTGACATAACAAATACTTATTGACTCAAGACATTTAACATTTTCATTTTGAATTAATTTGTTTTAAAAAAGAATGAAAAACTGTATTCCACTTTGACATTATGAGGTATTGTGTGTAGACCAGCACCAAAACCAATCGTAATGTAATCAATTTTAAATTCAGGCTGTAACACAACAAAATTTGTAAAAAAAAGTAAAGGTGTGTAAATAACTTACTTTCTGAGGGCACAGTATTTACCTAAACTACATCGTACCTCTGCACATTGATCTGGTACTGGTACTCCCTGTATAATATATAGGTCCATTATTGTGTAATTAATTCCATTCCTGTGTTACTATTTGTATTTTTACTCTGCATCCTTGGAAAAGGTTCAAAGCAAGGATTTCACAGTAAAGTCTACACCAGCTGTATTCGGTGCATGTGACAAAAAAAGTATTTTAATTTCATTTTTAAAAATCCATGTAAATATAGCTAGCTATGTATAACGTTATACTTTGAGATCTGGGCATGGACCCACTGCACTGCAGTACCTCCACAGACCACTTTGAGAAGTCCTGTTGTGGAGAACACAATCATGAGCTTTGGAAACCTTTCACCATCATTGTAGAGTTGAACAATACAACTTAGCTAGGTATCTCCCAACAATGATAACTCACCTGCAGAACAGTTGTGTCAGATATGTTATTGGATGGAACTGGATTCTGTACCTAGCTAGCTACCGTTAGCTAGCCACCGTTATTTAGTAACCTTGTTCTCTTCTTTGACTAGCTAGCTAAATAACTGAACTGGGTAGGCTACACAAGTCTATAAGCAAGGACACTATCTGGCTTGACTGGCTAACAATATTTTACAATTGTATGACCGCTAACTAGCTAAGCTACCAACGAAAATATCAGAAAGCATCAGAAATTCGAAATAGCCAACTCTTCGTGGCACATTCATGTTGCTCATTCTGGCGGGAAAACCATCGCGTGCAACCCGAACCATGCTCTGGCTGCCTCATGTTATCGTCAGTCATCACAAAAGAGTACTCTGCTGCACAATGTTTCATCAAGTGTGTGGTTGCAATGTTTAAAGTCAAAATTGTTATCTGTGCATAGTTCCCTAGGTTGTCTAGCCGATGTATAATCAATAGCATTCACTGTAGCCCATACATAAAGCATATACGTTTTTCTTTTTGTTGTTTCTGTATTTGTTGATTTAAGCGAAAGAGTAGCCTAAATAGCAATTCGTTTAACAGGCTTGCACACAGTAGGAAAGGACAATGCCTTTTTGCACTTCACATTGTTATTTTGTTGCATTTTTTTGTGGCAACATTCCTGGTTTGAATCAATTTGCATACACAACGCACAGGTGGAAATGCATGCCCCTGTTATTGCGCGAGAGATAGGTTTATCCGGATGAACTTTTGTCAACCTTAGCTGAGTCACCCTGCGTGCTATTTTGTCAGGGACAGACTGACATGGAGTACACCAATAAGAGCGCCTCAGAATGAAAAGGAAATATTAAAATAACCAATCACCGCATTCATGGTCAAGTCTGGGGGAGCTTCCTGGTGCGTGCCAGGAATTACATAGAAATCTCTGAACTCACTTTGTCATCTAGACTAAATGTCGTTACCTGTGTACTTGTGCATAGTCACTGCATCGAATTATTTGTAAGATTGGAACATAATTCTTTCCCGGATTCACATTAGGTGTATTTATTGAAAATATAAATGGAGGATAAAGGGGAGAACGGACAAGCTGTAAAATACTACCGACTGTCAGAAATCGAGGAACAGAATACGTTCAAGAGTACATGGATTATAATCAACTTTAACGTTTACGATGTCACCAAATTTCTGGAAGAGGTGAGAAAGTTAGGCTACACGAATGGTTCATATTATAGCCCATCAAATGTTACTTGATTTAGGCTAATGTCCATATGGCAACAGTCAACTAAACCAGTGTTTTTCAAGCCTAGGACCAGGATTGAGAAACACTGGCCAGTTTTTCTCAGCAATCATCCAAGGCTTAATTTCATATAGGCCTACGATTGTGTGAACATCACATATGTGAGGATAGTAACGTCACATTGTAGCACGAATAACTATCGGACCATTCTCTAGCAATCAAACTTGCTGAGGGTTTGTAGCATTTTGGTTCCCGGTCGCCAGCAGATTAAGACCCTACCATTACACTTGTTTACACTGAGCTGCACTGGGGTCGGAACGCAATCACTGTTACATTAAGACACTGTGGAGCCAGCGCTGGATGTGGGTCGGAAAACGTACCCAAATGCAGGGATGGGATGTGCCACTGTACTCCAAATTGTACCGTTATCCACACTGATACATTGAGAAGATTTAAATACTGCTAGTTGTCCCAGTAAACTGCCCTTTTTGTCCTCATGCTAACTAGCAGTAGCCACATGGAATGGCACTTGCAGTGAACAAAAAAAGGAGCTGATTAGCTGACACTGCCATTCCTAAATGGCTACTTGTAGCTAGCATGAGGACGAAAAGGTGTTTCCAGGAAAACTAACAGTATTTCAATCTTCCCTGTGTATAACATTTTAAGTATTTCACAGATTAAATGTCTAGGATTATAGGGTTTCCAAATGGACTGTTATAAATTGGTTCATAGCACATTGCCATAATCAACTAAATTTACACAAATATGATTGGTCTAAGTCAGCTGTAGGATTTTAAGAAGGTATCTTAAAAACAGTTTATAGTGGAATGTGGGGAATCCTTATTTAGCCCAATGACATGCAGTCTATAGGTCAAGCATGACAAATCTTACTGTTCCATTATTAAATATTTGAACCTGTTATACAGTCTCCAAATGTAGGTGAGTGTTCTAGACTTTTTATGTTTCTGTATTATGCAAAAAATACTATGTTTACATAATTGCTTCCGGTCCTCTCCTTTCCCAATTGTCCATTTAGCTACACTTTAACATTAGCATGGTTGAGAATTAAACAGTGATATGCCCTCAATAAGCCTAAATTGCTTGAAAAGAACTACTCTGACATGTACAGTATATTACAGCACCCAGGTGGAGAGGAGGTCTTGAGGGAACAGGCGGGCGGCGATGCCACGGAGAGCTTTGAAGACGTCGGGCACTCATCGGATGCCAAGGAGATGGCTGCCAACATGGTCATTGGAGAACTGCATCCAGTAAGCACTCTTCATGTTTCAAATATGCCTTTTAAAAGCTTTACCTAACTTTTGTCTCTGGCAATCAGAAACAGGGGTTCTACTGAGTGTTATTGTAGTATCCCAAAACCCCATAATATGGTGTTATTTGGTCATGGGGAAGAGAGGTATGTTTAGGGTACTACAGTGTAAATGCTCTAATTTGACATTACTACTAGCACTTGCGGTACTGGTTGCACTATTGGTAGTGTTTGTCTTAATGAATTCCAAAAGTAATTCATAGGTTGTTATTGTTTCTAAGTACCCGTCATCTTCTTTACCGTAAAATTAAGTTGTATAGGTTTCAGAGTTAGCAGGCAAATTCTTCTCTCTTTTGAGGCATGAGACTGGATTGTGAGAGTACAATATGGTATTGTGGTTGTGTTGTCCGCCCTGTTGTGTTCATTGAATATAAGCATACTGACATTGGCTATCCTTCCATTCTCTATTTGTCATCTTGATTGAAGGCATATGACCAAGATGTTGTGTAGGATGTTTCAGTGGTCCCATTGTCCTGCTATGGCAATGATATGGAAGAGACCTCTTAATTTTCATTTGGTATATTTGTTGAACAATGAATCATTCTGGTTTCAGTTGGCTGATGTGACACTCAATAGCTCTACATTTTGTCTGTTTTTGTGAACTGCTTTGCTGCAGTGTATAGAAATAATTTAGTTCTCAACCTTCATCAGGGTTGCAAAGGGTCTGAACTTTTCTGTACATTTCCTGAATTTCTCCGGAAATGTTCCTTGGTAAGTTAAGACTTGGGAATTTTGCTTAAATTCGTCAAAAAAGTTAGCTTATAGCCGCAAACCTTTTTTTATGGGATTAACATAAGGCAATTCTATGTCTTGTGGCATATTTTGGTTAAGCAATCCCCAATTCAATGGAATTGCAAACCTCTGCATGCACAGTGCATTCTTCCATCACATGTACAGCTGATTCTCAAGATCTTGCACACTAATGAGATGCTATTGAGCCCACACTACACACTGTGTGAGCCAAGGACTACATGTTTTCTGGTAAGTTTTGATTACAATACTAGGTGGGGTGGAAATATTTTATATGACATACATGATTTTTTGTTAACTAGTAAATAGTGGTCTACAGTAAAGTGTGTTTAAATAATTTCTAACTTGTTAACAATTTCTGCTAGTTAGTTTTCGCTACCATGTGGGTTTTAGCTTGCTTGAGCCTGCTAACTGATGAGTGTTAATTCACCTGTTTCCATACATGTGTCATTTTAAAACATTTATCTTACGAAGGAGTTGTTTAATCTAACTGCTTAATTATCTGTACATGGAATTCTATATTTTTTTTAAAACTTCTAATCTTTACAGGAAAATGCCACAAGCACTATCTGATGTGTGGAGACATTTCACTGCAGCTAATGTGGAAGGAAAAGCTGTGTACATTTGCAAATACTTGCCAAATCATATGTGAAGAATTCAACAAAGATGCTGAATCATCTGGCCAAGTGCATAAAGTTCCCTCAGCGCTCACAACAAGCAACCTCAACTTCTATTCGAGGTGAAAATGATGAATCAGACACCTTATCGATAGCAACAGCTCATGGTCCTCCTGGAATCAGAGGAAGGAACGTAGTCAGAGAAATGCTGATTAATGTCTGGTTCGCCTCTGATGCTCATAGTCAATGTGCATTAGAAGAGATTTCTGAATGTTCTTCGCCCAGCGTACACCCCTCCAACCAGACATGCTTTATCTACTAATTTGCTGGATGCAGAGTTCAACAGAGTTCAAGTGAAGGTTAAGCAAATCATAGAGAAAGCAGAATGTATTGCAATAATCTCTGATGGGTGGTTGAAGGTTCGTGGGTAAGGAATAATTAACTACATCATCTCCACCTATCAACCAGTATTCTACAAGAGCACAAACACAAGGGACAACAGACACACCAGTCTCTACTTTGCAGATGAGCTGAAGGCAGTCAATGACCTTGGAACACAGAAGGATTTGCACTGGTGACAGGCTGCTATGAACATGAAGGCTACTTGGTCTAAAGTGGAGGAGTCCTACCCTCACATCACACCCATTGGCTGTGCTGCTCATGCATTGAATCTGCTCCTCAAAGGCATCATGGCACTGAAAACAATGGATACACTCTACAAGAGAGCCAAGGAAATGGTTAGGTATGTGAAGAGTCATCAAGTTATAGCAGCAATCTACCTCACCAAGCAAAGTGAAAATAATAAGAGCACCACATTGAAGCTGCCCAACAACACCCGTTGGGGTGGTGTTGTCATCATGTTTGACAGTCTCCTGGAGGGGAAGGAGTCTCTCCAAGAAATGGCCATATGACAGTCTGCCGATATGGACAGCCCCATCAAGAGGATCCTGCTGGATGGTGTATTTTGGGAGAGAGTGGTAAGCAGCTTGAAACCTATAGCAGTAGCCATTGCACAGATTGAGGGAGACAATGCCATCCTGTCTGATGTTCAGACTCTGCTTGCAGATGTAAGAGAATACATCCATACTGCCCTACCCACTTCACTGTTTCTCCAAGCAGAGGAAACTGCATTTCTGAAATACATCAAAAAGCATGAAGACCTCTGCCTGAAGCCCATACACACATGCCTGAAGCCCATACACGTACATGTTTGGACCCCAAGTATGCTGGCAAGAGCATCCTGTCTGGTGCGGAGATCATCACTACCGTGTCTGGCCACCTTGGCCTGAATGAGGGCAAGGTTCTTGGCAGTCTTTGGGATGGAGATGCAATATGGTAGTCGTGCCAACATATCTCATCAGCCACCTGGTGGAAGGGACTTTGTGGATCTGAGGTCCTTTCCCCTGTTGCCTCCATCATCCTCCAAATCCCACCAACATCAGCTGCTGCCTCAGAACGCAACTGGTCCTTGTTTTGGAACACACACACACACACACCAAAGCACGCAACAGGCTGACCAATACAAGGGTTGAATAATTGGTGGCCATCTGGGCAAACTTGAGGCTTTTTGAGCCTGACAACGAGCCATCCTCAACAAGGTTGTAAAGTGACAGTGAAGATGAGGCCTCAGTCTGATGTTCAAGAGGTGGACATTGAGGAGGTCCAGGGAGAACACATGGAAACCTGAGAGGAAGACAACCAAAGCTTTAGTTTCTAGACTATCATTTTACAGATGTATGTTGAAAATGTTTTTGGGAGATGCGATGGATGATTGGGGATCATTCAATATTTCCTTTCTTTTGTTGTTCAGTGAACTCATTCCATGTGAAGAGTTAACTCATTTAATTAAAGTTAAATTCCTAACTAAATTGTTTGTTTTTTTTTCTATTGGAAGGATTTAATTATTTGCAATTATGTCTACTTATGATAAGGTTTATGTTTCTGTCTCCATATGATTTGGTAAATATATCCCATGCAAAACAATCTACATTTAAATGATATTAATTTGCATATATTCCCATTAATTCCCACAGAAAATGTCCACCTCCGAATATTCCCCAAAATGTGCAACCCTAGCCTTCATCCACATCTAGTGTAATCTAAAGGGGAAGGATGGCCTGGTCTTATTTTTTTTATGCCTGCCAACTCATAGCATAATAAACAACCTCTCCCTCTCTTCCTTCCTCTCTCTTGTGTAGGATGATCGGCCAAAGATGGCCAAACCTTCAGTAAGTTAAACAACGATCTCAAATGTGAAAAGTTACACTACTCAAATTTAAGCACACATAGTAAGGCGTGACCATATGTTTTTGATCCGATGATAATAAGTCACCGACATTTCGATGGCAAGCTGCCTTCATCCAGGTTTATTTTGAAAACTGTAGTTCACATGTACAGTACATATAAAACAATATAATGAATCATAAAGATAGGTTTACTCAAAGATAGAGATATCCATGTAGAGATTTGTGAGGTCTTATAGACTTTCCTTTTCTAACAGGTGTCACTTGCCACCACAATCGAGGAAACCTCAAGGTATGTAGGCACCCCTGATGCCATTTTCATATTCTTGGTTTTGAATCGGGTTGAAACAAAACTGATTTAAAATCAGAATTTATTTGAGCAAGTTTGCATCTGCATGAGCTATGGATATTTTCTACATTGTCGAATATGCACACATGACTGTAAGTCGCTTTGGATAAAAGCGTCTGCTAAATGGCATATATTATTATTATTATTATAAGACATCAAAACTATAAAATAACACATGGAATCATGTAATAACCAAAAAAGTGTTTTCAACAAGATTTTAGATTCTTCAGAGTAGCCACCCTTTGCCTTGACTGCTTTGCACACTCTTGGCATTCTCTCAACCAGCTTCATGAGGTAGTCACCTGGAATGCATTTCAATTAACAGGTGTGCCTTGTTAATTTGTGGGTTTGATGCATTTGAGCCAACCAGTTGTGTTGTGACAAGGTAGGAATGGTACACAAAAGATAACCCAATTTGGTAAAATACCAAGTCCATATTATGGCAAGAACAGCTCAAATAAGCAAAGAGAAACAACAGTCCATCAATACTTTAAGACATGAAGGTCATTCAATCTGGGAAAATTAAAAGAACTTTAAAGTTTTTTTCAAGTGCAGTCGTAAAAACCATCCAGCGCTATAATGAAACTGGCTCTCATGAGGACCGCCACAGGATAGGAAGACCCATAGTTACCTTTGCTGTTCATTAGAGTTACCAGCCTCAGAAATTGCAGCCCAAATAAATGCTTCACAGATTTCAAGTAACATGTCAACATCAACTGTTCAGAGGAGACTGCGTGAATCAGGCCTTCATGGTCAAATTTCTGCAAAGAAACCACTACAAAAGGGCACCAATAAGAAGAAGAGACTTGCTTAGGTCAAGAAACATGAGCAATGGACATTAGACCGGTGGAAATGTATCCTTTGTTCTGATGAGTCCAAATGTGAGAACTTCAAGACTGTTGGAAAAGCATTTCTTATGAAGCTGGTTGAGAGAATGCTACTTTAAAGAATCTACATTTACATTTAAGTCATTTAGCAGACGCTCTTATCCAGAGCGACTTACAATCTAAAATTCTAAACTTTTTTTTGGTCCCTACATGATTCCATGTGTGTCATTTCATAGTTTTGATGTCTTCACTATTATTCTACAATGCAGAATACATTGAGTGTGGCCAAACGTTTTACTGATTCAGATTTTTCAAGTGCAGGTTGGCAGAACTATTGTTTGCTATTCTATGACATTAATGTTCATCATTTTTGTACCGTTTCAGCTGTCCGTTTTACTGATGTACTGTATCTGAGTTCTTGTTCTTCCTCTACCCTCAACAGTTGGTGGACAAACTGGTTGATCCCCTGTTTGGCCGCGGCAGTTATCACAGTTATGTACCGTATGTACACGTCTGTGGAGCAGTGACCGTGCCACCGGTCCATCACCTTTGCCAATCAAATGTAAATCACAATCACTGGCTACAAAATGACCGCTACAGAGTCTGCATTTGACCCCTGAGAAACCACTGCTAGTTTTGGGGGGATTTGCACAGCTCATATGCAGCATTGCAATATCCATGATTCATTTAATGTTTTTCATCCAATCCCTCGGCATTCATGATAATGAAGGCATATACTTTTGTTATTGTGTTAATCTTACTTTTCCTCTCCTGATTTACATATTGATATTTTAGACAGATTAACACGAATGTATTCAGAATGTAAAATTGTTATGTTATTGTAATATCTTACGATTCACTATTACTCGAACGTACTGTAATAACCCTGCGATTGAATCTCAAAATTGCAGTTTAGCTTAAAAGAGCAGGCTACACCTGTGCATAGCTAGACTGAATTTACCTTCATTTTGGAACGGAACTAATGAGTCTGCAGCTCAACCCACTGCCATTTAAATTCAAAGGCTCGGGTTACATAATATTTTGCATTAGCTGTCTTGTTTTAATCAATATGCATATAGCAAGAGACATGCTTTAAATTGCACAATGTATGTCAGTAGAGTACTGTGTGCATAATATATGCTATAAAGAGTGAATGAGTTCAATATGCAAAACTGTAGACCCAATGGTCCCACATTTCTGGTGCCATTGGTATCAACATTCCATAGACCAAGTAGGCCAAAAGCTTGCATTGTGCAACAACTAAGTGGGGATTAAGTTGACCCCATGTGACTTCCCTTGAACAATACAATGTGTTTTTTGAAATGGAAAATATCCTGGTTGTCCCTACTTGCTGCTAATGTGTGTAAGAAGCTCACCACTGAATTTTCTAATCGACAGTCCAATCAAATGTAATTGTACAGCGGCCATTTTAGTTTTTTTTCAATAAAATGATTAATAAAAGTGTTACATTTGTCTAATTTGACCATAAACAATTGTGCAGTGGTACACAGTGGGTATTAAACCATCAAAGTATGCTAATTTGTCACATGCCTCACTTTATCACACTGATTAAATATTTTTGCAAAACCAACCTCTGTGCAGGCTCATTATACTGTTAAGTTTGTACTTGTAGATTGTGATAGAGCACCATCTACTGGATAAAAAGTTGCTGTCATGAGAAAAGTTTTATTATAGAGCCAACACCTAGGATTTTGCTTGTCATCAGGAAATCTTTGGTTGTTCACGCAATCTCACTTGTGTCAGTGGTTGTAAAAGCTAATAAAGCTTTTTTGAATGTGTTTTATATATATTTTTGCTTTATTGAGCTAGTGATAGGCCTAGATTTGAATAAGGGGGAGACCGAGAGAGAGAGGTACAACTTTTCACTTTCATAGTCTGGATGAAACATTAACCTAAGAAGTACTGGCAAACATTGAAGCACTTGATATAATCTACAAAGAGACACAAAATAGGCCACAAAATAACAGTACGTACTAGATGCCGTTGATGTTAACAGATATCCCCACTTGCTTGAACAAATATGGTGAGGAAATCTTAACAAAAAGTTAACCGAATGTCGTAGGTATGATGTGCGTGCAGCTGACCTCTATTGATTTTGTTAGCGGTTTTGTCTACTGTGACGCAACTGGAACTAAAGTAGGCTATCACTTATGCAATTATGTTGTTTTGTTGGCTTAAATAACAGCCATGATCTTTTATCAGAGTAAAAACAATTGGTAACACTTAATTTTAAGGGGTACTTATTACAGTGTAATTACATATGTAATTACACTAACAAGTATTGTAGTTAACTGTAATAACTGATATTCACACTCAACAGGTAACTGGTTGTAATTGCAGTCTGTAATTACAGAGGTGTTCTTGTACTACAAATGGGCACATTTCCACTAAATTCACCAATTTAGTTTATTCTAAGCTGCATCTGATTCACTCTTGTGGACAGATGGGCTGGGTATCCGAGATTGCAAAGATTGGAGGCTCAATAGGCGCTAATTGGATCCCCAGACAGATTCATGTAAGATTATCCCTGTTTCGTTCCGTTTGCTTCTGTTTAAGAAACATTTTTCAACAGAATTGGTGGAATTAATACACCCCTGATCACAAGCAAACAGGTCACTTTCATAGCAGCCACATAAAAACAGTGATCACGTTGCTAGTTGTATATATATACAGTGGGGCAAAAAAGTATTTAGTCAGCCACCAGTTGTGCAAGTTCTCCCACTTAAAAAGATGAGAGGCCTGTAATTTTCATCATAGGTACACTTCAACTATGACAGACAAAATGAGTGTTGCCAATATTTAATGTATTTTTACCTCAAAAGGATAACTTTTTAAATGTTTTACTATTTTGTTTTTATGAAATTCACTGAGGAGGATGGTCCTTTTCTGAGGAGCCTCCACTGCTTGAGGTGTACTTACTTGTGATTATTGTGTACCTACAAAGTACTTTACCCATTCTGACAATCTCATCGTCAGCTTCTGAAAGCGCCATCCAATTGGGGAAAAACACACTAATACACCACAGAGTACATATTTGTAATATCTACATAAGTACAAGGTTGTCACTAGTTCTTAAACAGGATTTAGCTATTTAGAGTGAAGTGTAACCTGAGCAATTTCTATATATAATTACTTATTACTCATTACCAAGTGAAAATACCTACAAACAAAAGACAAGCTTCTACTTTAAGTCAACTTTATTGCCAGATGTTGTTATGTTGTTATATGTTTTTGCCAGATGTAAACAGACCTTACATTTCTTACATTCTTACATAATCTAATTCTTACATTAATTAGATTAAGCAAAGATACAGTGCATTCGGAAACTATTCAGACCCCTTGACTTTTTCCACACTTTGTTACATTACAGCGTTCTGAAATGGGTTAAATAATTGTGTTTCCTCATCAATCTGCGCAAAATACCCCATAATGACGAAGGTTTTTAGACACTTTTGCTAATTTATTCAAAATAAAAACAGATCTTATTCACATAAATATTCAAACCCTTTGCCATGAGACTCGAAATTGAGCTCAGGTGCATCATGTTTGCATTGATCATCCTTGAGATGTTTCTACAACTTGATTGGAGTCCACCTGTGGTAAATTCAATTGATTGGACATGATTTGGAAAGGCACACACCCGTCTGTATAAAGTCCCGCATTTGACAGTACATGTCAGAGCAAAAACCAAGTCATGAGGTGAAGGGAATTGTCTGTAGATCTACGAGACAGGATTGTGTCGAGGCACAGATCTGGGGAAGGGTAGCAAAACATTTTCTGCAGTATTGAAGGTCCCCAAGAACACAGTGGTTTCCATTATTCTTAAATGGGAGAAGTTTGGAACCACCCTTCCTGGAGTTGGCTGAGCAACTGGGGGAGAAGGGCCTTGGTCAGGGAGGTGACCAAGAACCCAATGGTCACTCTGACATGGCTCCAGAGTTCCTCTGTGGAGATGGGAGAATCTTCCAGAAGGACAACCATCTCTGCAGCACTCCACCAATCAGGCCTTTACAGTAGAGTGGGCCAGACGGAAGCCACTCCTTAGTAAAAAAGCACATGACAGCCCGCGTGCAGTTTGCCAAAAGGCACCTAAAAACAAGATTCTCTGGTCTGATGAAACCAAGATGGAACTCTTTGGCCTGAATGCCAAGTGTCACATCTGAATGAAACCTGGCACCATCCATACAGTGAAGCATGGTTGAGGCAGTATCATGCTGTGGGGATCTTTTTCAGCAGCAGGGACTGGAAGACTAGTCAGAATATAGGGAAAAATGAACAGAGCATTGTACAGAGAGATCCTTGATGAAAATCTGCTCCACATTGCTCAGGATCTCAGACTGGGGTGAAGGTTCACCTTTCAACAGGACAACGATCCTCAGTACACAGCCTAGACACCGTAGGAGTGACTCCGGGACAAGTCTCTGAATGTCCTTGAGTGGCCCAGCCAGAGCCCGGACTTGAACCCGATTGAACATCTCTGGAGAGACCTGAAAATAGCTGTGCAGCGATGCTCCTCTTCCAACCTGACAGCTTGAGAGGATCTGCAGAGAGAATGGGAGAAACTCCCAAAATACAGGTGTGCCAAGCTTGTAGCATCATACCCCAGAAGACTCGAGCCTGCAATCGCTGCAAAAGGCGCTTCAACAAAGTACTGAGTAAAGGGTCTGAATATTTATGTAAATGACATATTTCAGTTGAATATTTTTATACATTTGCAAAAATGTATAAAAAAACAGTTTTTTCTTTGTCATTATGGGGTATTGTGTGTAGATTGATGTGTCAAAATCTATTTAATCCATTTTAGAATAGGGCTGTAACGTAACAAAGTGGAAAAAGTCAAGGGGTCTGAATACTTGTTTTATTTTTTTTATTTCACCTTTATTTAACCAGGTAGGCCAGTTGAGAACAAGTTCTCATTTACAACTGTGACCTGGCTAAGATAAAGCAAAGCAGTGTGACAAAAACAACAACACAGAGTTACACATGGGATAAACAAACAAAGTCAATAACACAATAGAAAATCTGTATACAGTGTGTGCAAATTAAGTAAGGAGGTAAGGCAATAAATAGGCCATAGTGGCGAAGTTATTACAATTAAGCAATTAACACTGGAGTGATAGATGTGCAGATGTGTAAGTATAAATACGGGTATAAATACTGGTGTGCAAAAGAGCAGGAAAAATTACAACAACAAAAATATATATGGGGATGAGGTAGGTAGTTGGTTGGATGGGCTATTTACGGACGGGCTGTGTACAGCTGCAGCGATCGGTAAGCTGCTCTGACAGCTGATGCTTGAAGTTAGTGAGAGAGATAAAAGTCTCCAAATTCAGTGATTTTTGCAATTTGTCCCAGTCATTGGCAGCAGAGAACTGGAAGGAAAGGCCAAAGGAGGTGTTGGCTTTGGGGATGACCAGTGAAATATACCTGCTGGAGCGCGTGCTACAGGTGGGTGTTGCTATGGTGACCAGTGAGCTGAGATATGGCGGAGCTTTACCTAGCAAAGACTTATAGATTACCTGGAGCCAGTGGGTTTGGCGATGAATATGTAGCGAGGACCAGCCAACGGGCATACATGTCACAATGGTGGGTAGTATATGGGGCTTTGGTGACAAAACGGATGGCACTGTGATAGACGACATCCAATTTGCTGAGTAGAGTGTTGGGGGCAATTTTGTAAATGGCATCGCCGAAGTCAAGGATCGGCAGGATAGTCAGTTTTACAAGGATCAAGGATATGTTTGGCAGCATGAGTGTAGCCTATAGCATGGTGAGTAGCCTAGATAGCTGGCTTAATGGGATTGTATTTTTCTTCCCTTTTTAACAATACAAGTAACAATGGAAATCGACAACGGTGTCTCTGTCTTCAAATGTTTCTTGTAAGCATTTTCCCTTCCTGGACTCTGAGAACTTGTGGGAATCTGTGATAGAGAAAAAGAATGTATGTTATCATCATTGTGATTTCTATAATTTAGGCATATTGCAAGCTATGCCTAACTAGTTGTTGTGTTATCCATCTACCACTAATAGTACTTGTGTTGACACAAGTAGCCTGCTAGCTAGTTAACATGCTGAGTGTCTCATGTAATACCCTTTGGGCATGGATAGCCTGAGAAATAGGTTCAGGGAAGATAAGACCATATAGCCCAGCTAATGTTAGCTAGCGAGTAGAGACCATAGCCTATTTGCCAGCTTCAGGTAGCTAGCTACATTGATCAAAAATATAAACGCAACATGCAACAATTTCAAATATTTTACTAAGCTACAGTTGAAATAACGAAATCAGTCAATTGAAATAAATTCATTATACCCTAATCTGGATTTCACATGACTGGGAATACAAATATGCCTGTTGGTCACAGATACATTTAAAAGGAAGAGGTGTGTGTCAGAAAACCAGTCAGTATCTGGTGCGACCACACATTTGTCTCATGCAGCGTGACACACCTTCTTCACATAGAGTTGATCAGGCTGTGGAATGTGGTCCCTCTCCTCTTCAATGGCTGTGCAAAGTTGCTGGATATAGGCAAGAACTGGAAACGCGCTCCTGCGCGCTGGGCAGGTGAGCTGTTGTTTGTAAACTTGAATTAGGCCTACGTTGCAATGACGTGTTACAATGACGCTGAATACAGCAATAGGCAGTTAGTTGTATGATGAGCTTTTAAGTGGGCGTATCACTCTTAAGTGAAAAGTTCCATCGAGAATATCAACTCCCGGAACTGTTCCGTTGCATATCCATAACGCACGCATTGCCGATATGTCCGATTCAACCCTCCTGCGTGATTCCAAGCAGTGTTCTCCAAATTCAGGGGAAACCATGCTATCAGGGAGTGAAGATGAGCCAACGGAGAATGGTGATGAGGACTTGGAAGATGGCTTAATCGAACCACCAGAAATGTATAAGAAAGACAGACGAAGGGCGAAATCTCTGCCCGCATATCCGGAGCAGGCTATGCTTTTTGAAGAAATAGCCAATAACGGCCGAAAACGGGTGAAGTTCGCAGACTCCATGGGGCTTGATTTAGCAAGCGTGAAGCACTTCAGCACAGCAGAAGACCCGAAAATCCCTTCCAAGGTTTTGTCGAGATTGCAGAGCTTTCTCCCTCAACCACAGGACCGAGAGTATACAATCGGGGACCTGTGCGTAAACTTTAAATCTACCTTGACCATGAACCGTCTCATCCCAACTTTCAAGATGCCAGTTGAGGCTGATGATTTTGAAACCAAGGTATTGCAGCGGCACGTCCACCTGGAGAAGGTGACCATCACTCAGTTTGACATCCGTGGGCAGATTCGGACGAATACTCAAAACTGTTGCAAGAGGGAAGTTGGTGTGAGGTACACATTCAACGAGTGGCTCTCTTTCGTGAACGCGCAGGCGATACCCATGCCTTTCGATGAGAATACAGTCGGTGAGCGCTACACATTTACCATGTACACACCCCCATTCCTAGACCCATCTTCCTCTGTGCACTTCGCCGTGTACACCAGGAATGACCAGGGCGAGTTTTGGGATAACAACCATGGACAAAACTATACCTTGAAGTATCACTGTGCAGGTATGCCGACCTACGAGAGCGCAGCATTCCATGCCACCTGAAATTCGCCGTTACGCACGTGCGTAATGATGGTGTCGCTCAACCAGGTCTCTTATGAAGTTGTTCTCCATCACGTGGATTGATATATACTTTTCAGTGAAGTGAATGTATTTTCTTCTTGCTCTCCGAGAACACCGTTTTGTTATCAAGGTGTTCATGAGTTCATCATGATTGTTATGATGTTAGGCCGACTGTACCATCCTTCTTTAAAGTAAAACATGGAGTTGCCAAGTTTGCCTCTGTCCAATTGTGTCTTCTGTTCTAGAATGACATTTAATGACACAGGAATTTACAATAATAGTCGTTGGACTCATTTGCAGTTAGATCTCATTTTCTGAAATGAGGAAGTCAACAAATCAGGACCCATGGATGGACTGATGAACATTTCTCAGCTACACTGCCAATGGGGTCTACACAGACCCGAGACTACACAGACACGGGACCATAGAAAAATACTTTAAATTAGGCATCTTAGGATACATGATACACAGTACATCTCATATCCAAGAGGACTTCACCTGTTCTACATCACATTTGCCTATAATGTCATCAAACCAGGAGAGCTACCTTACTGTGCTGAGTTGTGGATTCAGTTCAGTCATTAATAGGAATTGTGTTGTGTTATTCATTTTCACGATTTTGCTCAAACTTGTGGCACCCTATTTCCTATAGATAGCACTACTTTTGACTAGAGGGAAGGGCTGGTCAAAAGTAGTATACTTTAAAAGGGAATAGTGTACCATTTCAGACATTGCCTTTGATTCAGAGCCCAGAATAATGCAGAGTATGAACATGTGTGATTTATCCAAGTCATAATGCCACCATGGGAAGCAACATCTGTCAAAGAGTTCTCTGCCATGAAATATATGAATTCTTGTTTATACTCCCCTGGGCACAGAGGAATGATTAACGAGCCATCTGTCTGTCATATTAGTGTGTGTGGCTACTCAGTGAACAGCTTGATCAAATGGTCTAATGCAGCAAGTCCATGGAACATGATGCACAAAACGTGTTTACTGCTCTGTAGAGCATTGGTTTCCCAGTGTTGTTAACAGCATTTCTGTCCCAATTACAGCTATGACTGCATTCTATATATTCTACATGTTATGTTTGGGGGTCCTAATAGTCATCAACAACTGTATATTACAAAGCATACAATAAAGTGATACAATAGGCCCATTACAATATTCTGTAATACAGCTGTTTCATGTAAAACATATATGTTGACATTATGACATCCATACAATTATATAGGATCTGTATATCACCTTATCAAAACTCCTCCACTGCTTTCTCTACAATCAGAACATTCAGAGGGCGTTTGTAATACTGTTGATGGGTATGTGAGCAGCACACGAATGATGCCAGTGATGTTACTGCACTTGTTTGGCCTGTCATGTAACCTTTAATAAAATACTACATGGTGGCTGTCAGGTTGTTGTCCCATACCTGTCCCCTGACCAAAGTTCAAGAGACAAATCAGCGAATCACGTGGAGCTGTTTACTCTGTCAACAGAGAATGCCTAGGCTTCAGCTCTGCAGTGATCTCACCGGGCAAGATCCACACAGGCCTGGGTTCAAATACTATTTGAAATCATTTAGAATAGTTTTAGCACCCAGGTCTGGCGTCCGGACAGCATCCATGCTGATGGAGCGTGTACTCGTTCATGTAACTGTTCCGTCGGTCTCAGATTCTTGGGGCTACTGAACTGAATGTAAAAATAGACTATAGACAATGTGAAAATGCAAAAGTTAACCCCAATCTTAAATGGTACATGCATGTATGTTGATGTAACAGTAACATTATATGGTGACATTAACCTTGGGATTCATGCACTGTACATGTCATCAACTGGGCTATTGAATATCAACCAATAAAATAGACCACATTTTCAAATGCAGAATCCTCTTTTTTTTCTTCCAACAGTACATGACATATTGAAAATGATTATATACTGTCCTTATCAAGTATCCTTTCATATTATTCAAATGCCATCAGTCCCAGTTGTTTTACAGTGATGCCTCCTGGGTTTAAATACTATTTCAAATCTTTCAAATACTTTTGAGTGTTCGCGCTAGCCTGCCTGGAGTACTAGATGTTTGAGGCTTGCCATTTGGGACTGTTCTATTGGATAAAGTATAAAGTATTTCAAACAGTATTTGAACTCAGATCTCCTCCCCTTGATGTTCATGTATTTCAAATCGGCCTTTGTTGATCACCCTAAAACGCTGATCAGAAGCAGAAAATATATTTAGAGAGGGACCTCTGGGGGAGCTTTCAACTTTGACTCTTATTTGTTGAGTAATATGATCTTTACACCCGTCTCGATCGAGTACTAGGCCACTGCTCATTCAAAACAAACAAAAGGGGAAAAAAATTTTTTTAGAACAGGTGGCCTTGTGGGATACATTCACCCTCTTACCCAACCCGGATTTCAAATAGACAATATCATCCATTTCCATTATTATTGGCCATTGCATATTATTATTCTGCTGGTATAATGTGTTGTGATGCAGATTTAATGCATTATAACACTTATGGTAGAATAATAAGACATGCCATTTAACAGTTGCTTTTATGTAAAGCAACTTAGTCATGCCTGCATACATGTTACGTATGAGTGGTCCCAGCAGGAATCGAACCAATGACCCCTGGTGTTGCAAGTGCCATGCTTTACTGACTGAGTCATGACTGAAGAATAGAGAGAGTAATTCAATTCAGATATGCATATCTTTAATCCATTTATACACCGTCTTACATGACGACAAATCATACATACAATACACAATTAAAAGACTGGCAAAAATATAACAAATAAATCAAGGCTGTCTGTACGCTCTCTGTTGCACTGTTACGGCTCACAAAAGAAACGTGAAAAGTGAAATATACTATGGTGAAGATAGGGTATATAGTGACCAAGAACAATAGTTATGTAATCGACGCAGGACAGTTGCCCAGTCCGAAATCAACCAACCCCTCACCTCTTCCCTATTCCCACCTCGTAGATCTGTATTATACTTTGAACCTAGTTGCCTCCCACAATGCTTTCCCCCATATCCATCCAAAGGTTGCGGGAAATTAAGCTTCCGTGTGGAAAGTGAAGTTAGGCTGAGGTTCAGTGCTCCGTCTGCCATGGTCTCTTAGACATCGTTTCCTATCGTTTTAAGGCAGTCCATTACTGCCCCAATGCCCATCAGAGGCTCCTCTTTGACCCCTACCCCTCAACGATAGTCTTCTGGGTCAGGTACAGCTTACCTATGGTCACCTGTGGAGAGAAACAAAAAGTCCACAATTTGATATGTTGTTCTTCATATTGAGATGTGTTACGGTAAATTGTGTTGGAAATCTAAACAAATGGGTTGTAAAAACTGGTTGATTTTGTAAATTCACGTCACTTTATAGGGAGCATTTGTGTGCCAGAAAATACTGTAAATACTTGTCTGGTGAGGATGTCAGACAACTAAGACTTCATTTCCCCACAACATTTCAGTGATTCAGATAAATACTGTGGGGGAGACTATGTGTAACAGATCAATATTGAACTGTAACCCTGGGAGCAAAGCTCAGCTCATCCATACTACAAGTTACAACAGTGACCGACAGTATCAATATCTGGTGACCTGTTCTGACAGTCCGCTGTGAAATTGGAATAGACAGTCCGGACTCCTCATGAGTGCACATTAGATACATGTTCAAGCTGTTTAAATGTGCTGCCAGTTCAACAGTTCAGATTCAAATGCATTTCTTGCACTTGCATATAATGCACGGATTCATGACAGTCACCAGCTATTGCAAATATCAAGATTCAACTATCATGGTCTATCCTACACACACAGCCTTTGCTGTTAAGTGTTAAGTTGTTCACAGCTTTTAACTCTTATCAGCACTCAGTACACATATGGCACACACACACACACACACACACACACACACACACACACACACACACACACACACACACACACACACACACACACACACACACACACACACACACACACACACACACACACACACACACACACACACACACACACACACACAAAAAACTGCTGTATCGACAGAACCAAAGCAGCCCATCCATCTCTCCCCCTTGCAAACACTTTCTTGACTGACACCGGGGCTAAACCTAACATATGGCTTTGGCATTAAAGACACCTCAAAGTGAGTCAAGGAAGCCATTGGTTAAAAGCCTGGCTTGTAAAGTG